>NW_020447419.1:6155217-6265707 GCF_003343035.1 Apteryx rowi | reverse complement strand
CGGGGAGCGCCCGGCGGCTCCGGCCTCTGCGGCGGGCCCGGCCCCGGCCCCGGGCCGCGCGTGCATGTCTGCGCCCGCCGCCGTGATCTGTTCTCCTTCCTTGTGGCCCCGGCCCTCCAAAGGCTTACAGACGAGTCTAGTTTTAGGCACCGTGTAATCCCGCTGAGTGGCTACAGCAAGTCACAATGTGTAGGACTAAGAAAGCATGGGAGTCTTGGGAGGACTAATGCCCAAACACTCAAAACAACGGTAGTTTTCATCTTACCACTTGCAAAGGCTCTTTATTCTATATCAAAAAATTACGTGAATTAAATCCCAGATTTAAAAAATCAGCAATTTGAAATGCAAAAAGAGGGCACTGTGTAGTGGAATAACGGATCTCATTAGTCTACAGTAGGTAGTTACATCATTTCTGCAGAATCTTATCAGCTTGAAATAATGCCGTGTTTTACATTCAATTTAATCAGATGTTTTGAGGTGTCTGCTGGGCTTTTGCAGAGGTCGTTTATAATAAAGTTACAGTTTGGTCTAGAAAACAGCTGAGACAAATATTTGTGCTGGAGCAGTTACACAAGCCTATAGCAATGCATGTGGTTGCAGCCAGCCTGCAGGGCTTAGCTGATTGTGGTGAGGCTGCCAGGACCTCAGGGTCTAGGTTGCTGTGGTCATGTGCTGAAGTTCAGTGGTGTTTGGATCATTGGTTCCTTTCCTTCCCCTGCCTCCCCCCCCCCCCCCCCCCCCCCCCGATAAATGTGCTAAACCACTATGGCCCTGGCTGTTTGAAAGATAAGAAGAGGGCTTAGTTTGAGACACAAAATGAGTTTGTTATTAAACACTGTAGTTCCAGCAATGTCAGCATTCAACCACTAATAGTTATGGGAAATCAGGGTCTTGCAGTAAAAAGGCTCATACTGTCCAAGCTGCACTGCATGAGTACCACCGCTGGAAAGAAGGGTCAGCCAGAGTTTCAGATCAGGGCTACTCAAATGGCATCGTGCTGGACAGATCCAGACCTCAAGTCTGTTTTCTCATGGCCTTGCCAGGATCCCCAGGAAATAATGTCTCCCATGTTCCTGTGGAAGTTACTGTGTTTCTTACCCTTCTGGCCTCTGGGGCAATGGCAACTGTTGTTCCCAGTTACGTGGGATATACTGGGCTGTTCTGGCAGAACTAGAGCCTGGTCGTTGCTTCTGGCTTGGTGCACTTCAATAAAAGTTACTCTACAGAACTAGGTAAAAATTAATTGTGCAGTCTGGCATAGGCATTAAAGGATTCAGTTATTATATTACTATTTATATCAGCTACTGCTTCACCTGGAAAGGTCCCAAAGCAACTTACTGTCCCTGAGTCCTACTCAGAAGGAGAGAAACGTCTTCATCTGGCAGCCCGCCTCCCCCCCACGTCTTTCATTGCTTAAATGCAGCCACCTCTGGGTAGCAGGGAAAGCATGTCAAGCAGACCACTGCTGCACACGACAGCTGAACAGCTCAGCAGCAGTTTCAGCAGTCTACGCAGCGAGTGCTAGAGGAACAACATCCTCAAGAAGTAAATATGCTTTTCATTTCCATTCAGGACTCATGGAGACAAACAGAAAGTATTTTCATAACCCCCCCCCCCCCCCCCACAAAACTTCAAGCTTTTAAGGGCTGCTATTTCCTTGCAGAGTAGTTCTAGAAAGCATGGAACAGGGAGATATTTGTAAAATTTCAGTTTGCATTAAACAAAAATGTGTGTTTAAAAATTTTTTTTCTGTCAGTTGGTATATTCAAAGTTCCTCCACTTCCAAGCTGGAAACAAGCTGGTACCTCATGACAGATAATTAGAAGTATTAAACTGAGTCATATTTTTTATTGTTTCTTGAATGTCCAATTCAATCACTTCTCCTCTTACACTCCTATCAGATACTCTGTTCCCTGAGTCTCTCTGTACTGAGCTCAGGAGGTAACAGGCTGGTTTTTTTCTGCTTGTCCTCGCACTGTCTATCTGCCTGGCAGAACATGCAGAAATTGTAATCAAGAGCAGCATGCAAAGTGCAAGTTATATACTTTTAAACAAACACATACTCACAAAGCAAACAAATACAAGAGTAGAAGTCACTCAGCCTCCCTTGTGTTGTTATATGGGACTTCAGGTGTGTTTAAGACCACACATCTGTGCCCGAGGCCGAAGCACTGCACCGCTTTGTTTGGTGTGWCCTTGGGGATTTTATGCCTGAAGTGTGGGCTTGGCATGGTTGCATCCAGATGACCTGTAGGTGCAGGGCTGGGACTCAGGCTAGCCTCTGTTTCCCTAGGCCTAAATTACTCCCCCTGCTAAGTCAAGATCAGCCAACAGACAGTGTGGACAAAGAGGTAGTTTGATTTTAGTTTGATGTAACCCATGAGTAGTTGATGTACCCACGTGCTGATGTGTTTGGCTGGCCTGCAGCCTGGGCTGTGTGTCATAGTCAGCTTACTCTTCTCCTACCTTTCTGCTTTGCTTTTTTTTCATTTCCTTGCTGAAGGTCCTTGATACTTTCCACAGTCCCAGCCCAGGTACTGAGATTTCACAGTTAATCATCCACAGGAAGTGAAACAACTGCTCAATACTTGTGGTGCTCTCCAGCCAAGAGGGATGTGGCTCACATGGCTGCAAGGCGAAGGCATCAGTGTTAAAGATCTCGAGAGGGCTGTACAGCAGTCTGTCTTGGGAAAAGGAAAGCTTCTATGATCTGTTGTCCTCTGCTGCCCAGTCCTCCTCATCCTCTGTATCCACTTTGTTCAGGTGCAGCATGCTGTTGCGCACTCTTCAGCTTGGGGGTTGTTGCATTTTAATTATTATTTCCAGAGTGCAGTTACAATTAAAAGCTGTGTGTACTGTAAGCAATACTTATTATTCATTACTGTAYGGTCGTCACTGTATGAGGCATCTGTAGCTGTGATGTGTTAGTTTGCCATGTAGGGAGGATGCCTGGGGAGCCTSCTTGTTAAAAGGCATTGGGCCAGGTCAGTGGCTGGGGTAAATCTGTGCTTTCACTCCTGTATGCTTGCTAAGTGTCTGCTTTCCCTGATGGACTTCTTTTCCTCCCCAATTTCACCTCCTTGTTTGTTAATTTTGTCTGGTTTGGGCTTTTTTTTCTGTAGCGTGGAAGAGATCACTGCTGTCTCTTAGCTTCACTGAGGTTAGGCACCAARTTCATTGCAACTGTTCCTGCTCTTCACCTCTCCCTGGGTCTAGCACAGAGAACATAGGAGCTCTTCTTTACTGATAAATTTTGACAGTCCCTTTTCATCCTCAAATGCAGGGAGATGATAGCAAACAGGTGGGTTTTGTAGCACAGAAATGGCTACACTTGCACAGTTATTTTCTAGTGCTTGGCTCCACAGCYAAGCATTACTTACTGGAGAGCCTCTTTCTCCAGCTATTGTGAGCTTTTCCTGAATATTGTCAGTGGTTGGGTGCAGGAGTGTCAGTCAGAAAGTACTTATTTTGGCACATTTTTAAAGTAAGAACTTTTGGAAATTTTAAGCAGTTATGTTCTCAGTTGTGTAATAGGAGAGAGAGCTAGCAGTGTATGCATGGGATTCCTAATCACTAGGAATATAAGTATTTTGAACCAGGACTGTTTTTTGGTTACATATGGATGGCATACAGTATGGTGGGTCTGACTGGGAACCTTGCTTGCGGAGTCTTCAACCCACAGCAGCCATAGCACTATGCTTCCTGTACTGCTAAAAGAAAGAGGGCTTCTGGCCAGGAGGAAGACCTGGGTGTCATCATGCTTTGAAAGAGCTCAGGGTCAGAAAAAGGCTGAGAGTGTTTGTTGAGTAGGCCTTGCTATGGTCTAAGTAGATAAAACATCATCTACTGTCCAGCTACAGCAGGGAGACGCTGGAAAGATGGCACGGCACAATAGCTTGTGTTTTGCTGCCGCTTTCAGTTCTTTTTGCAAGCAATCTGTGCCAGGAACATATAAAAGTGCATAGACAGYGGTAAAGACTGGGTGTGTAACAGTCAGCCACCTGTGAATCCTCATGCCCTCTTCTGCTCATTCAGATGTGCCCCCTGACAAATGTAGCTCAACTTCTTAACTGGGAGGTAGCTTCTAAGTCTTCAGCTTGACAACTTTCTCAGGGATTCTGTATAGCAGAGCCGGGTTCTCAGGGACTGTCATTGACCTAAATGCATCTCATTCGGATTCTGGGCAACACTTGGCTGATGTGACCCACATAGCTAGCCAGAGATTTTTGTAGCAGCAAAACCTGTAGGGTGTGCTGAGGAAGGTCTGCACTGATTTTTCAAGGTGCAACTCAAAAGACATTCAGGTTGCAGGTGGAGGTTGCTCAGAGACTGACTGACAGAAAAGCCCATCAGATATTAGCTGCAGCAGCCCCAGTGGTTTGTGTTCAAGGAGGCCACACATCCATCRTTTCCTCAGATCACCTGTTACTTAGACAAGGCTTGTCACAGACCATAGGCTGGACTGTAGTGGTCCAGGCCTGCAGCATGCCAGAAATAAAGGCCTCTGTGGTGCTTGCCTTTGTTCTGTTACCAAATTGCAGCTTTGCTCTCTCATGGAGACAGGAGCCAGAGTTTGAAGCCCCTGGCCTCATTTTCTACTGTCCAAGAGTCAACAAGAGTCTGCCTGTCTCTTGGGGAGTGACATGGGTCTTCATTGCCTCTCAAGGAATTTGCTTGTGTGGTTTTGTTGGGGTGAGGGGGTGGGGGACCCTGTGGGCTGTGTTTCCTTGCCRTATGAAGTGCAGGACTGTGGAAAGTTTGTTTGCAGGAGCGGTTCAGCAGTAGGTTTTGTGTGGAACACCTCCACCCTCTGAGTTTCAGCAAACTCTGTCAGACTGCCTGGCATGAGTCACCCTCATGGCAGCTTTATCTTTTTTTTGCTTTAGAGGTAGGAGAACTAAAAACTTGGGTCTTTTTCTTCTTGTTGGATTGAAAACTGAGCTTCTGACCTGATCCTGGGGAGCTTGGGCAAAGTTTTACAGTGCTTAGTTTAATTTTGTTTGGTAAAAACAGTTTGGGTCTGCCCTGGAGAAGAGGAGCTATGTAAAGCTATCATAGTACAATATTTCACTTTTTAAAATCTCTAGTGGCTCAGAAATTCATTGGTAATGTAAGGTTTTGTCTGCAGCCACTGCTGTGCACTCCTTTGCCATTAAAATGAAGAATATGGGACAGAGAGGATGCCTCTCTCTGTTTTTCCTGTTAGGATAGGAGTTTCTGCCCACAGTTGCTATGAGTTTTGAGATGGGCAGAGCTGGATCCCACAGTAGTGATGGGGGATGTTCAAGTGTCCAGGGGCTCCAGGAGGCTGAGAATGAGACAGAGTAAGTTCTCCAGTGGCTGAGACACCACTGCTTTCTATTCACATACAGGTTCTTTTTAAAACTGCTCTTGTGGTCTTGAGATCAAATTCCCTGAAATGTCCAAACTTCCCCTGAGACTTTGAGCCTAAGAATTGTTAGGAATCAGTGAGACCTGGGGACTTTTAACAATATGACCCCACCTTTTGGTAACTTTTGCTGGCTGGCCGCTCCTTTCGTTTATGCATTTCCTCCTGAATACATTGCTTGTCAATGTCATTGGTTGTTCCTCTCTAACTCTCTCTCCAAATACAAGAAAAAACAGAAAACCCTTGTTTTCATTATTTTACACGTCTCTATCACCTGTTCTCTGAAGAAGCAAGTCTGTGGGCACCTAAACTGACAAGACTGCTTTCTTACCAAGTTGTCAGATGCCTCCTATCCCTCTTTCCCCCTCTGCTTCCCACAATGTTTTCGGATCCATGCAACACTAACTGCTTATGCTGTGGCTGATTTGGAGAGACCCTGGTGCTGGCATTGGCCTGCTGGCTTCTGCCTCCTGGAAAGGGTAAGGGACTGTGTCCTTACTGCCTCTCCCTCAGCAGGAATGTGAGTTTGGGCCTGTTTCCTCTCCAGTGTTCGGTAGTAGTGCAAAAACTRTGTTTTTACAGATGTTACTGCTCTGTCACATCTAATTGAAATTAGCCATCAGATTCAGAAGAAAGAGAGGGAGGGAGAATAACTGGTAGATAGGTAGGATGATGGCACAAACCCTGTTTCCTTAGGAAGCCAAACTGAAAGATGGTTCTTTTATATAAATTTTTTGTATGGATTGCTGAACTAATGCATCTCACAGATTCCTAAACACCTCCTGGTTCTAGCTTGCTTTCTTTTTTGAGCTAGAGTGAACAGTCTTGAACATAATGTATAAGCTCAAGGTACGCAGCTGGTGCCTATTACGGTGTTATATGTCATCTGCAAGATTTCTTTCTACCCTTGCCTGCTCCATGCTTTTTAATTATTGCAATGTTATGTTCAGGTATTTTCCCTGGCACATGGGAATCCAGAAAAGCACATCAGGAAGTTAAATGATTCCTTCCAGCGTACGTTCCTTTGTGTGTGTATGTCATCCCTGATTTTTCTTTGCTGTCAGATTGCTGTGTCACCTAAGTAAGTCCCTGTCGCTTCTCTAAGTGTTGCCTAATCTTAACTAAATTGAACTTCTGTCTCTCATGTGGCATGACCAGCAATCCTTGCTCTTTACCTCAGCCATGTAAGTAATGTGACTATTATAAACTCATGTCAGTAAAGACTTTACTCATGTTGTAAGTGCACATTAATTATCTGACTTCTGCATGTGCATGGGTGTGCTGTGCCTGTGCTAGATACACATATTGAAACATGTATTTTTCAGCTGCTGCAAGCTCTGTGTCAGACTGTTTTTGCTAAGTACAATGTGCCATGTTCCTTCACTTTTTTTCAGTAAGGTTAGTTCCCAGGGGCCTGGCTGAGCTATTAGGTTGTCTGCTTCCCATAACAAAGCCGTGCTTACAGTTGCCCCTAGCTTTGGCAAACTTTAATAGCTTAGACTGATGCTTCCCTCTTCTTYTCCTATTTACTACCTTAGACAGAATTTCTTTGGAAAATTTCATGTGTTTCAGAGAACCATAAAGCAATATACTTTATAGTTCATCCTATCATATTCTTTGTCTTTTTTTCCCCCCTCCTTCATGTGTAAGGAGTGATTACCACTGCTTTTCCTCCTAGATGASACTCTGGAGCTGTTTACTGGCATATCAAAGTTTGCTTTCATTTGGCACCAAATCAGTGCAGAAATGAATGATTTTTTTTTGTTGAATGCCACTGTCAGAAAATKCCAAATTGTGTTTATGGAGAATATGCGATTGCAGAATCCCAGCACAAGTGGGAACGTACTGCACAGTTGGCACAGCAATTTCTTTATGTAAGGAGGGGATGAGCCCCCACCGCTGAGGTCATCTTTCACACATTTGTTGAGCAGGGCAAACAGAGGAAGTTGGAGAAGGTAGCAGTGTTGCAATTTGTGAGCCATGTGATGCAGGGGCYTGTCATCTTCCCATGACCTTGTGATTCAGCATCTTACTGGACTTGAAATCATTTTGTACTTCTGGAAGACTACAATTGTCTACGTAACACTTGTTAGATCCAGTATCACAGGATCTAGGAAACCTGCAGGCACAAGAAGCATGGCCTCCAGCATTCAAAAATGAACCTGCTAAATGTAAGTGTGGATTTTCTCCCCTTCCCTTCTACCTTTTCTAATGATTTATAATAAAGAACGCRGCAACATTACATCTTCTACCACGGAAGTTCTTCCTCTGAAATGTTTCAGTGTGTCACAAGCCCTTCTGGAATGATTGCTGCTCCAGTGGCTTCAGTCTCTCGTGTGGGAGCAAGGCTGTGTTCTCTGCCAGCCCCTGTGAAGTGGCATTTTTGTATGGGCTAGCCTGTAGCTCTCGCTGTTTGGTGTATGATTAAGTCAGTGTTCTGTTTATTCAAGTGAATGCCTGTTGCAATTTTGCAACTTTTAAATATTATTCTTGCTTTAAGGACAGAATAAGTGGGTACGTTGCATCACGTCATGTCCTTTAACATGTCTTCATTCATTCTTTGCTGTGTGCGTGCGTCCTGCTCACCTGCGCGTTCTGGCAGAAGCTGTCTAAATGCAGGTCCCAGTGGAGCCCAGGAAAGGTCTCGTGTTGTGTTCCAGGTGCCGGGAACTGAAAGCACTTTGTTTACACTTGTTCCATGGCGAACCATTGTGTCAATGCTTTAAAAGATGAGATTTGAGGCAGAGCATGGCATGTTAGCACCAGCTGCTGCCCTTCCTCCAGAGATGCTGCATTTTAGTGTTGGAAATGGGAAAGGAGGCTAAATCCTGGCTGTGTCAGAGCTCCCAAGCTCTGAAGTACCAGGGGCAGAATGCTGTTTTGAGGATGCTGGCAGGAGCAAGCTTCGATGCTGTCATCGCTCAGTGCTGCATTAAGCTAACTATGTGGATATGCCCAGAACAACTTAATTTCCCACTGCCATCAATTGGCATGGTCGCACAGCTTTGCAAAGGGTCTGTTGCCTTACTGTCCTGATTTGAAACCACTCCTTATCTTTTTTTCGGTCTTTTTTTCACCCTCTGGTCGTGGATCTGGCTTTACCTTTACTCTCTTACTTAACATTTTTCTGTTGAAGCTGATCCGTTTCCTGGTTCACTATGAGACTAGTGAAGTGAATCCTTACAAACAGATAAGGACAGAGAAGGCTCAAAGTTTCCGTGGTTATGTATGTGACAATTTATTGCCTTTTCAAATAATTTACCTGGAAAATATTTTACAAAGATTGTGATCTGGACTGCTGATCCATTATGAGGGAGGGTGAGATGCTGCTTTGAACATAAGCACGTCATGGCTGGCCACAGCGGAGGTGGGGAGGGGGGAAGCCAGCAGCTGGTGGTGGAGGGGTGGTTCATGCTACAGGGTTCTGTGCCCCCTTCTTGGGGGTGGTGGTGGTGTCGGTCTCCTTTGGCTTGCGGTAGGGAAGAGTGCCTCTTCAAACAGCTTAGGTGATGCAAGTTCCTCATGAGCAAGGCAAATAGACTGTTCTGGATTAAAAAAAGAACCTTGTATGTAAATATTTTGTGTGTTTCATGCTGCTTAATTGATGTTTTTTCCTGCTAAGCATAAATCTATATGGGTCCTGGTAGCACTTTAGCAGTACTCACAAGCTAATGAGCTGCTAATTATCAGCCCTGCGCAGGCTAATTAGTTCCATTAAGAATGTATTAATCTAGGCGGAGCGCTGAGCTAATGCAGCTTTGCTGCTTTTAGGACTTGGGCTACTGTGGTCAAAACTGGGACATAGATCTCTATGATTTGGGGTTGTGCTGCGTGTATAGGCTGTAGGTGCCGTGATTTCTTCTAGCAGCAGTAAGACCTGTTCTCCAGCTAGCAAATGACCAGTCTCTAGGTCCCAAGAATTTGCACATATTTGACTGTTTTCTCCAATTTAAACATGTCTGTTCTGCACTTCCTGCTGCATGGCAGAGCTGTGGGTTGAGCTTCAGGGCAGAGAGATGAGAGAGCAGCAGGCCTGGTAAGACAGCAGGCTTGGTAAGACCCCCTTATTGCACCACAAGGAGTGCGAACCSCCTTCCTTCCTCCGCACAGGAGTGAGCTCAGATGGGTCAGTACAGCTCTGCAGTGGTTCCAGCCTGAAAGCCTTTCTTTGCCTCTCTGCTTTCCACAGTGGACTCGCTGCTTAGAAGTAAAGATCTGCAGTTTTCTGGCAGTTCTGGGTATGGTATATTTTGTTTTACTAGTAGGATGTGTCCCCCATCTGGGACTTTGCTTGTCACACCATTTCACATAGGTACCCAGCGATACCCTAGAGAGAAAGTCCATGTGAAGTGCTCTGCAGCAGCCCTTTAGCATTGATTCATTTGGCAAATATCACAGCCCCATTTATGCAGACAGGTAGGAAAGTAGCTGCTGCAAAATTCACGTCAGTCTCCTAAAYGTGGGAATGCAAACAATCCATGAGAAAAAAATACTCCTAAACTATTCAAGGCTGGTTGGCTTGTTTTGCTGACCCTTATTTTTCAATTTTTTCTTACAGCCTCTTGGGAACATGTATCAGGCATTCCCTAGGTGGCTGCATTTGCAATGTTGATCAATACCACCTTTCAGTGTAGCTCTCTAAAGCTTATTTTGGTTAATAAATGCTATCACTGTGGTTCCCCTTTATCTGGTGCCCCACCTTACTCTGTGCAGTCTCCAATTCAAGAAGTGATACTCCACAAATTTCACATACAATGAACAACACAGACCCCAAAGCGGGTTACTTTATACACTAATGTTGCGAAATGAAGGAGACAGTAAAATCAAGGGAACTAAGACCGTGGGAAGAGTTAGGTGATTAAACAGCCTTCTGTGGGAGAAGGCCCATATTAAAATGATGTTTTGCTCTGCTTTACAGGCACTCTCCATCTCTGTAAGTTTGTTCCACAGYGTATCTGCGTCACACTCGACTACAACCAACTGAATCAGTGGATGTTAAGTCTCACATCTGAAGACAAGGGTTGATTTGGTTCTACCATTAAAGATTTTGACTGGTGAATGTATTTGTCCCCCCACCTCTAAGTTAATGGAGTGGCAAGGGCAGATGTGAAGCAGCTCTTAGCCTGGATATTCATGCAGTATCTTCTTAGCGCATCACAACACATTGGTGCCACTGGCAGCACAGGATATGGAGGCTCTCGAAGTTGATGATATTAGCCCTGCCTTGGAAGTGACTGAAGACTTTTTCAATAATTTTGATACTAAGCTTGATAAGATCGTGCAGCCTTCCGAGGTGTATGGTGTACAGGAGGTCCCAGAGCTGGTTGGGCACGAGGTATTTGATCAGATAACAGAGAGCAGGAACCTGAGGAATGTCACCTCCTTAGCCAAAACTAGCCTTATCTGGGATCGCTGCAAAAATGGACTCTTGGAAACCAAAGCCCAGGCAGCATTCCCTGCCAAAGAACAGCTTGTGGTGCGGAGGGGAAGAGCTGCCGATAACCTTGCTTGGGTAGGTGAAGGGGAGACTTCAGCTTTTAACATCTTCAACATCTGTCAGCGGAGGAGAGACAGGCCTCGCTCTGTGAATGACATCCTAGTGCAGAACGAGGAAGCCTCCACTTTCAAGCCAGGACACAACAGGTCCCGCTCTGATATCAGCTGTGTGGACTGGGGAGTGCTGCTCACGGGCACCGCTCTGCAGCAGCCGCCTCCACCTGCCGAGGACAATAACTGTGCTCTGCTCTCTTACCTGGCATTGACTAAGGGGGAGGACATCCAAGGAAACACAGGTGCGTACTGATGCTTTATTGTTTCTAYGATGTGAGGGCTTTCCTGTTTGTCAATATTCATCTTGAAAGAGGAGCTGTTTGTTTAAAAGAAAAAACCCCAGCTGTGAGCTAGCTCCTCAGATGATGGAAATCAGCATGGCTCTGTTATCTCCAGTATAGCTTTTTCTGTTTGTGTGGCTAAGGATCTGTTTTTAAAACAATCCCGACTTCTGTTCCTTTCACAGTTTGAGAAACTACATTTGTTTTACTTTTTGCTCCTACTTCATTCAGYTTGACTCAGGTAAAAAGCATTTGTTTGTTTTGTATTTCTGATCATTTTCTTACCTGATTTTCCTAAACTAAAAAATCTTTGAATGGTAAAGCTATTTGAAGAATGGCAAATCCAAACAAAGGCAGTTTTTATTAAAAAAAAAAATAAATAAATAAAGAGCAGCTATTAAATAGAGGGTATAAAAAGCTTTACTGCAAGGCCTGAGATCTCTGCTCTATTTCTTTAAGAAATGCTGGCTATTCAGTTCATAAACAATTAGCAAAAACTCAAGCATGCCATTTGTGCTTGTCAATACTAATGCATCTCTGCCAGCTTTGTATGGGATACAGGAAGTCTTGTTATCAGATTGACGCAGGCATCTCCAGCGAGGCATGTGAAGCAATGTTTCAGCAAACGATACTTTTCCTTTTCCTTTCCCAAGCAGCCCACTAGAAGAGATTCTGCTCATGGCTTTGGAAAAGCTGAACTGTTGTGTCCCTCTCTATGATTTATTTTGTAGATGCCAGAAGTGAACTGTGCGCTTAAGGGAAAGAAAAACAGTTCGTGCCACAAAGATTTTATAATCTAAATAAAGGCATGGCTTAATAAAGGAATTTCAAAAAAACAAAGGGTTGGGGAAGCCTGTATGTGTGGTAGAATGACACCAGTTATAAATAACTAGGCTGTTCAGGGTTAAAACAAGCCTTTTAGGGCAGATTTTCCAAAAAAGTCAGCAGTTTGGGGGCATGAAAAGCAGGTGCCTAAATGTAGTGTTTTTAAATATATGTATATACACATGCACACAAATCTGACCTGTAGGTTACTGTATTATGTTGTGACATAGTTGCTGTATCCCCAAGCAAGCTGCTCGTGGTGTGCAAAGGCAATATACCTACTGTTATTTTTCTTCAGGGATACATTTTGCCTCCTGTAGGCTAGGTGTTCGGTTCTTCTGCTGTCCCTCCTGCGGAAGGCGCCTGCAGGCCTGGAGATAGAGCTGTTGGGTTCTGTCAGCTGTAATCCTGTCTGGGCATTTAAGGGGTTAAACTTAGGACGTGACACGTTTATGTGCCCACAGAAACTCTAGCAAAATCTAGTGTCATACAGGTCAATACATGTACCCTGATTGTGTTTGAAGCTTAATCTTTTTGACCCAGTTTCCCCACCCTGCCTTCAAAAAAAAAAGAAAGGGAGGGGGAGAAGGGGGGGAAGGAGGAAGAGGGGGTTAATTATACTATTTATGGTAAGAAATATCTGGAGCAAAGAACTAAGCTTCTGGTCTAAGCCATTCTGTATTTACAGACTTGTTCATGTACTTGGCCAGTGAGTGTCATTTCAGGCTGTCACTGGATCCCCAAACTCCAAGAAGCAAGCCACTAATGCAGCTGGCCCTGAGCAACAGTGTCCAAGGCTGCACAGGCCTCAGTTTGGTCACTCCAGGCCTCGAGGACAGGAAACTACAAGAGTACTGTGGGATGCACCCCAATGCAGTGCACCTCTGTCTGGGGTGACACACATTACACCCACCCTTATACACGCATGCAAGGCAATGTGATGTAACTGTTCATGAAAGGAAGCAAAATGAAAAATGGAAACAATGATTTTGTGACCCCCCCGGCAAACAAAGAAACCTGTTAGGAATTGCCATCCCAGGCTGCGATTGCTTCCGAAGTCATGGATGGCGTACTGAGGTCTCTCCCGCTTCTGCGTAAGAGTCTGGGCTCTCGGGAGCTGGGCTCTCTGCAGCGGAGACTCAGTGTGGTCAAGTTGTTCTGGGATCTCAGAGGTGAACTGAGCAAGAGAAAGAAATGGATTAGTAATAATTGCTGCAGAAGTTCTAGGAAACTCCTCTAGCCCAGCAGCAGTCAGTAGCTTTGAGGAGCTCAGCCCGTACTTATTCTACTGCTTTTCACAAAGGTGGTCGAGGCATTTGTCAGTGTTTGCATTGTGCCTTCCAAAAGCCTTTCTCCATGGGATCTTTGAAGGCGGTGGTACCATCTTTGAGAGAGGAGGACTTCTGTGCTCTGAAAATGGACTCTTTTAACTTGTTTGCTTGACCTGTTCTGTTCAGCTACTGTACAGGTTTTAAAAGGTAGCTGTGGTATTTCTTCCCTCTGAGTTAACAAGAGAGCCTGCCTTAGAGTTTGCTGCTACTGTGAACTGAGCTGAAAAGAAAAAAGCAAAACCAAGAAAGTGGGTGCTGCAGGTATGTGTATTTGGGACTGATCATTATTTTCCACTGGAGACCTTATATACATATTAAGCCTGGCTCAAAAATGTATTTTAAGCTTGGCTAACAGCTGCTGCAGTGGTTGAAGGGGTCATAGTAGCCTCAGCCTGTTGAGGGATTACTTTACAAGGCTTTAACAAAGATTAAACAAATGTCTGTGAGATACTGAGAACAACTTCAGCCCCTCCTTTTAGTCTTTGCTGTGGTACAGAACTTCCCTCCACAGCCTGCAGAGGTCTCTTAGTACTCTGAGGCTGGCCAAGTTATTGCATGGACTAGCTTTTCACAATTCCTTTTTCCTTATCTTCATAGTATATTTATTACTATGAGTTTATCTGTTCCTGCTGCTCACTTTTTCATAATACAAATAAAGTGAAACTGGATCCTTTCCATGCACTGTGAAAGAAAAAGATTTGAAAAGACGCTTTGCCTTTAGGGGCAGTATCTCCTTGGTCCTGCTGGTAAAACATCTAGTGTACTAGAAAAGTGCTGTTTGTGCTAGCAAGCAGTGTCAAGCCCTAAGTGGAGCTAGGAAAGAAGGAAGTTGTAAGCAAATTCAAGGAAGGCTTTTGTATTTCTGAGCATGTGGCCTGGCAAATAAAGGGAGAACACTGTTTCTGCTGTATCCAGTGAAAGCCTGTTTAGATCCTTAAAACACAATATGTGAGCAGTTATCTTTGATAGTCATGTGGATGTTTTCATTCAAACACAGCCACTCCCTGAGAGTGTGGGTGCGATAGTACTTTTCCCGGGTAGCTCTTTCTTTGACTGCTGTGCCTGTGAGCCCCGGGGAACTGCAGAGCTTTCCTTGCGCTGGGCGCCTGCATGCTGAAAAACTGCCCCTACTGCAGAGAGTTAACAGCGTCGTGCCCCTCTCCAGCGAGCAGTTATGCACATACTCAACCAGTCCCATTGATTTGGGCAGTATACTCTGTCAGGAAGCTGGGCACGTAGAATAATTTGCAGCACTGTGGCATGGCAAAATAGGCATGTCAAAGAAAGGTGACTTCCCTAAAACTGCCCAACAAGGCCAAATCCTTTTTTTCCCTTCTCTTCAGATCTTTTTACCTGGCCAGGAGTCTAGCCATTGTTTGGGACACTTTAAAGGTATGATCTTGTCTTTGGAGACTGCAGGGGATGTTTCCAGAGAGGTTTGGACCCCTCTTTGTATACCTCTTGGGTATATGACATACTTTTCTAGTGTGTTTTTGTGGTGAGAGGCATAGCTAAGCCTGTACCCGTGAGCAATGCACCACTGATTCATAGATTGGGGAGCGGGGATCCTTGAGGTCTGAGGAATCATTTTACAGTGCTGCTTCCTCCTGTCCCAGGGATCACACAGACTTCAAGGATCTAATTTATCCACTGCAGCAAATACTAGCCATATATGGCATAAAGAAGCCTAGATTCCACTTTACCCAGATGCTGTTAGTGTTGTGTTCAGCAGAAAAGAGAAGGGTGAGTCTGAGGGGATCCTGACTAAGTGTATGAGTCGATGAGGAAAATTCAAAGGGTTTTCTTTGACTGAATTTATTGCTTGTAAAAGGAGCATGTGTGAGAGCTGTGGTGTTACGATCATTCACAGAAACAGATGCAGCACGCAAATTGCTAGGCCTGCAGATTTCGACAAGCTGTTCCAGCACAACCTGTGATCTGGGGTGACCAAGGGAAGGATAGTACATTTGTGGTTTTGCAAAAGCATCCCTATAGCACTGTCTTTTGTGTCTGTGGTATGCGTAAGCCAGACAGTCAGGGCAGACTGATATGCTATTAATTGCCATTTTGTCACCAAAATCGTTCTTGTCTGAGGCCTTTTGGTAACAGTTTGATTGGCAGAACATTATAGCTGTGTGAAACTGCACAGAAGATAAGGGTGCTGGTCATCCAAGGGACAGATGTGCAGAAACACTTCTGCACCTTCCTGTCTTSAGAGCAGGAAGCCTTGTACCGCTTAGTAATAATCCTAGAGGTGTCAAGCCAGTTAGAGAGCCAATGTCCCCATGGCCAATTTATTTTTGGCACTAAAAGGTAGTCAGGAAAGAGGTGGCTATGCCAGGGAAAATAGGGGCCTTTTAAGATTTGTGGGGGCAAAGTTGTTATTTAAGATCCAATGTCCATTGCATGTCCTCCACTGAGCTGGGGTCCTTGCATGCCAGGTGCTGTCTGTGCATCTTGCAAGAGATGGTCCCTTCTCCAAGGAGATTATAGCTTAAATAAGCCATGCAGTAGAGAATGGGTGGGTGAGCAGAGACAGAGAGAGGTGAGGTGCTTTGCTTAGGATCCCAGAGGAGCAGAGCTAGGAGTAGAGACTGGATCGCCTGACTTCAGCTCATCTGCTGGATGGATCTGCCCCTCTTAATCCCTCTGTGAACTCGGGCAGTGCTGCACCTAGTCCCTGCAGGCTGCTCCTGGGTGTTGCTTCAGCTGGGGCTCCCTCGGAGCTGGAAGGGTCCCAGGGG
Organism: Apteryx rowi; assembly: GCF_003343035.1. Classification (NCBI taxonomy): domain Eukaryota; kingdom Metazoa; phylum Chordata; class Aves; order Apterygiformes; family Apterygidae; genus Apteryx; species Apteryx rowi. The sequence goes on along the minus strand of NW_020447419.1, from coordinate 6,249,587 downwards.
CTGGCAGAGAGCAGGAGCAGGAGAGGGTGGTAGGGCTGGATGGCTGTGTTGGCGTGGGGTGATGTGACCTGATCCGCTCCCTGGCTCGGGAGGCTGTGGGAGGGCGCAGAGCGGTGGAGACGGGAGTGCAGTGGGAGTGATGGGAGGGGCTCCTGTAGAGTAGATAATAAGTTCGCAGTGCAGGGGGATTACAGTAAACACCACTGATGAGTTTGGTTGTGAGGCCGTACTGGTCAGGAGGGCTCTTCTTAATGGAGAATTTGCTCTGGAGTTATGGCACTCCATAAACCTAATGATCAGAGTTTTCATCTCCTGGGGCAGTGCTGATTGCTTCCAGTGATGTTGTGATGACTTTCATAACTGAATTTTCAGGTTAGTTCCTATTACACTGTGTAAGACTTTTCCCTTAGTGATGTCAGCTAACTCTCCTAATGTGAACTGACCCTGTTTTCGTAGCTTTGTCAGTCACTTTATTCCCTTTCTTCCTTCCCTTTGAAGTTGAATGAGTTTATACAAAAATCAGCAAATGCATCTTCATTTGATATTCCCACTTCTTTTGCAAGTGCTGCTGTTCTGTGCATCTCCTAGCTGGTGATACATAACCATCTTTTTCAGCGTGCTATACCTTCCCTCTGTTCCAGAGCTGAGGATCTGAGTCCTGCTCTGTGTTGGTCTTGCACCTTTCTATCACTTCGACAGAGTCAAGCCTCCTTCTCCACTACCCCCTGGCACAGGCGCTGCGTTAGGAGGCACAGGATACTGGTCTGCTCGGCAAGTGGGTGACTTGCTGCAGAGGAGCAAAAAAGACTGGATGGAGTGGCTGGGCAATAGGGAGTCCATCCTGTGGGCTTCCAGTGGGGTTGCTTCTGGTTCAGAGGAATGTGCAAAGCTACACTTGAAAGGAATGAAATAAAAATAATTTGTTCACGTTCTTTATCCATCCTGTTTGGGTGGTTCATTCAGTTAGGTGCTTGTTTTTGATGTTTTCTTTGTGCTGTCTCCCAAAACTCTGTTGAATAGAAGATTTCTGGAAACGGGTATACTCTAAAGGTTTGGCTCAGGATTTCCAACCTTTGGATATTAACTAATATGCAAGGACAGCCAACTGAATTACAACTGCTTTTAAAAGCACATTCAAGTCTAACCTCCTTTCTTTACATTTTTATTCTTCCCATTTGCAGAAGGGGCACATGAGAGCATAAATCCAGTGCTTCTAGGAGAGAAGTGCAGTTATTCTATAGATATTTGCATTTATCATGACTAACTAATATAATGGAGTGGAAAAAAAAAAAAAAAAGCTAAGCCAACATTGCCAGCAATGGACAAATCTAAGATTAAGAGGTTGCCAAGTTTGACATTTCAAATCAGGTTTTGCCTTTCCTGAGCTTAAGGAACATGAAAAAAGAGTGAACACCCTTGAGCTGGAGGGAGATTTCTTTTTTAGTTGATATAAATTAATGCAAACTTCTTTCTAGTTAAAAGGTTTTGTTACTGTAATAGTCCCTTGAAAAGAGGTGGCATAGGGAGAATAAGCCAGACTTGGCTACAGGAGAGCCAACTGCTGGGAATTTGTTGCTAAATATCAATTCCATTGCTTTGGGAACCAAGTGAAATCTGATATACCTGCCTGAAAAAGATACATCTGCAGAGCCAGATGGGAAGACAGGTGGGAAGAAAAGACTGTTTTTAAGTAGGAGGGAAACAGGTATCATGGATGTCAGTGATACCAGCTGAGGAACAGTTTGTCCCTGATCCAGCAAAACCCAACAATGTCTGTTAAGTTCTGTGGAGACAGGCTTCTGGAGATAGGGGAAAAGGGCTGTCAACAAAAGCCCTGTGACATATGCTAATTTCTTATTAGGCATCAGAAAATCCAGTGAGGAGGGCTGCCTCAAGAGGCAAATCCCTCCAAAAGTGGGCATCTCTGGTTCTGCGCTTTGCCAAGTTACTTGCTCTTACCAGAAATGCTTCAATGGTACCAAGCAAGTTTTCCTGCCTTTCCAACAGGGACATAAGTACAGTCAGCTGTTCAGCAAAATAAATCTTCTGGACATGCTGAAAAAGCATTTAGGTTCCCTCTCTTGTAGTGCTGGTTAGCACCCTGACTGCCCCCTGAACACGGAGAGCGGTCGGTGTGCGCGGTGCAGGGTGCTGGGGCAGGGATGAGGCGGGAGCTCCTGGGGAAGAGGGCAGAAGCGAAGGGAGGACATCACCCTGTCCTCAGCTGCTGCATCTCCCTTTGTTTCCCTCTGCCTCCTTCCCCCCCCTCCCTTGAAATTATAACTCCAAATGGCTCAGACGTGGGCCATTTACTGTGATTATTTCGCTTTTTTACTCTTCTTCAATTTACTCTCCCTGTCTCTGCAGGGAGGAAGAGATGCTGTTTCTCTTTGGAAGGTGGATGGAGGGAAGGTAGCATTTACTATCTGAGTGGAAAGGTATTATCTGGCACACTGCACATCAAGGAGATAAGGAAGCAGAGGACTGTAAGGGGTGTGTGTGTGTGTATGGATTCAACCCATCTCTGCCAGCATCTACTGCCCTGACCTAAACAATATGAGACATTTGAATTTTAATCAAGTTGGCTGCTGGTTTTGTCCTAGATAGAGCGAGAACTGGTGGAGCCAATTCACAAGAGCTTGAGGGAAGGAGTGGGGCGAAGGGGGGAGAGGGGGTGCCTCTGTGAAAGGCAGAGAGGGATAGCTTTTCTCTAACTCAACAAAAGGCAAGCAAACCTGTGTGCAGACGAAGGAGGGGTGGCTGGGGGAAGGTTACGAGTTTGTCTTATTATGGAGAAACTTGAACTGTCATCTATACTTGATGGAAACGAGAGAGATTACATTTGGAGCTGCAGAAGCACTGCCTCCCTGATTGGATTAATAGAAAAGGAAGATGACTCTAGAATGGCTGTCCATTATCTGCACTACAAAGGGATTAGTGTGGGTTTCAGAGAAATTAATGGCTTTTGAGTTAGCACAGAAATACTAATGAATGTCAGGGCCAGAGATGTATGGTGGACAAAATTGGTTCTCTTTTAGTGTGTGTGTGTGTGTGCGCCTCTGTGTGTCTGTGTGTATCTATCCATTTGAGGTATGAAAGTGTGCTTTTTTTCTGCCATTTTAAGTTTTAGAGTGGGCTTTCAGTTTTCACATTTAGCCAAAATACTCTTGAGTAGCTTATTTGTCTGCAAGGTATAGTTATATCGACTTCTTTTGAACCTTTTCAGACCTAGTACCAAAGTAGTGATTTTTTAATTATTATGCTTTTAATCATCTGTGCAGGAAATCTTTGTAGATAAAGTGCAGAGTATTTTGAACATGGTATTAAATACAATCTCCATTCCGGGTATGTGTGGGCTAAGTGGGGAAGCTGAAGATGGGCTGGTTAAGTAAAACCTAAAGGTGTCCTTTTTGTGAATGTGGAGGGGAAGCAGTATCCTTCCCCCATTTTTAACTGCCTGCCCCATGTTTGCATGTTCACATTAAGTATTTCAAACCAATTAATTCTTGTGTATGTTAATTAAGTTTGACTGAAATTTGACTGCTTAATCCTTATGAATCCTTAAAGTTGATCTTCACTGAAGAGCTAGCCAGGACTTTCACACTGTTGCTGCCCTTAGTTGTCCTCCTGCCCATATACAAAACTCTCTCAGTCATCTACAGTGGTGCTTTCCACCCAGGACAGAGACATCTCCTTAGACTGTATGTTACAGCCCAGACTCTGCTTTCTCACAAGTTGGTGTCAGAAGCTCTTCAGACTAAAAACTGTCACTAAGTCCCTCAAATACTCACAGTCCTCCGGTACCCTTCCCTGATTGTCCCTGTGCCCCTGGAAGGATGGACAGGCTTGCTGATAAGCCTGTGGTGGGGAGAGTGGTTCAGCCAGCAATCCTAGCCGCACTCGCTGGGAAGCACGGTATGTGTTGGGACACAGTAACTTCTATACAGGCTCATCTTTGGCTGTTCRTTCCCCAGCACCCAGATGCTTCTGTTCTCTTAACTCTTCATGAAAAACGTCCTGGGGTACTCAAAAGTGATCATGTCTAAAATTTGTTAGCACGTGTGCTGTTAACTTATAAGTGGTAACTGGTTTAACTGCGATTCTGAAAATCTATTCTGCCTCCAGCTGTCTACCCCATCTCTCCTTCAAAAGTTGTCAGCCTGAGGGCAGAAACCACTAGTGAAGCAGCTCCAGAATTGCTGTAGTGTGTTAAGGTCAATTGATGATGATTTTGGTTTGGCCTAATTGTGCCAGGCAGTGGATGAAGAGCTGTTCCCAAGTGGTTACCTTGTTCCTGCTTTGGGAACAGAAACCTCTGAGGGTGATGGGCAACTGGAAGCAGACACCTTATTATCTTTTTCTGTTAATTCTGCCACTGTTTGTAAGTCAAAACCTATCACAGGTTCCCTTACAGGGAAGGTGAAGTAGAAGTCAAATGGGAGCAAGAATTTGTTTCTCAGTGCTGGATTACTTTGGGATGCCAAGTATTAAATTTGTCATTAGAGCATAACAATGAATTCCGCTGAAGTTGTATATTGCATAAAGCCACATGCCCAGCCTCAGGTGAAAATATAGTGTTCACATGTGCTAACGGTGACTGAAGCGCTGCAAATCRGATTGGAACAAGTTTTGCACTGAAACCTTTTTTTAAAATTCAGAAATTCTTTTGATAACTCAGTTTAAATTCTTACTATTTTGATGCCCAGAGCAACTTGTGTATGGGCTGATTTTCTCAAAACAAAGAAAATTCCCCTTGACTTCACCTTGGGCCGCGTTTGTAAGGGCCTGATCCAAAGCATCTGAAGTACTGAGGCATTTAGACATGTGCATCTGAGTCTGGGCAGCCTCTTTTTTTTATTTTTGGTCATCTCTGCTCATCCGAAGCATGATTCTCATAAATCAACAAAACTCCTTTCTAGTAAATGGAGCTAGGCAGAATGTTCTGGTCTYGGGTCATGCTGAAATGCAATGATAAACTACTGTCGTTGGACACAGTTCTCCATTCCCTGTATCTTGGGTAAGTCTATTACATGAGTGTAAAAGGGGTGTAAAATGCTATCAAAGATGTTGATAGAGTCACTGTGAGAGAGACATTCAGACAGCAATGTAGAGCTAAACTGGTCACTTTTCTGTAGGATTTAGCATTTTTGGGTTGCTATTCTTGTTTTAATTGATAATGCTGTACTCTTCTGAACTAGGATCTGGAAGACCTGCAACTGTTCTGTTGCTTTGTCACTGTCCTCCTGGAGAATCTCAGAAAAATCGTTTTGTTTCTCTGTCCATCTGTTTCCCCATCCCCTTTTTGTAAAGTGTTGTGGCATTTGTGGATGAAAAAGGACTATACTTTTCTTGATTCAAATGTATAGTCAATGCATGCATTTGATGAATATAGCCTACTGGGTGAAGGCTATTTCAGTGATTCTAGGCTCAAAACATACGACGTGTTGATAGGAGAGATGTATAAACCAAAATGACATAACAGTGTGAAATGATTCATTTAAAAAGAATTAACAGTTATATTTTCATTTTGTGTCTTGCAGAACACAAGCCAACATTCCCAAATATTCTGAAGAAGGGATACTTAGAAATTAGAAGGGACAATGACAGCTACTGGCAAACCTCTTATGCTGAGCTCTCCCCATACGAACTGTACCTGTATTGCCTGGACAGCAGCGGCAATCAGACTCTTCCCACAGTGTATCCGCTCATGCATTTTCAAAGGGTCACTGTTACTGGTAGCGTTGAAACCAAGGTGGTGGACACTGTTCTGTCAGACAACTCACAGCTACAGCTGAAGGCAGAGTCCTCATGGGAGGCTTTGGACTGGGGGCAGAAACTCTGGGAAGTGGTGCGTGCCTCCGTGCCTACTTTCATGAGACAGCAGGAAAAGCTGGAGAATGTGCCAAAGCCTGATGATAACAGTGACCTTCCTCAAACCAATGGATTGATAGAGAAGCCCATGGAGCTTTTTCTGTCCATGAATTTGACTGAAAACACTAAAGAGTACCAAAATATTCTCAAATCAGGGACTCTTTATAGGTTGACTGTCCAGAATAACTGGAAGGCATTTACTTTTGTCTTGAACAGATCTTATCTCATGGCATTCCAACCGGGTAGGCTTGATGAAGACCCTCTACTGAGCTACAACATTGATGTGTGCTTGTCGGTCCAGACAGATACTCAGGATGGCTGTGACTCTTGTTTTCAGGTCATTTTTTCTCAAGATGTCCTCCGCCTGCGTGCAGAGACCCGTCAGAGAGCCCAGGAGTGGATGGAGGCACTGCGAGCAGCAGCCAATGCTGCTAGAAATTTAGGTCAGGAYCTGCAGGTCACACTTAGGAGCAAACCTGGAGATCGGCCTTTTGGAAAAGATTTTAGAAAGAGCAAGCGCCAATCTGTGACCACCAGCTTCCTGAGCATCCTGACCACGTTGTCGCTAGAGAGGGGGCTCACAGTTCAGAGTTTCAAGTGTGCAGGTAAGCAACTGAACTGCAGAATCTGCACCTACTCCCCTTGTCCAGGAAAAGGGGGAAAAAAAATCCCTTGGAAGAACTTGCATGCGTTTTAGTAGTGCAAAGCTGCTCCCTTCCTTTATCTCCAGCCATGGGCACTTCRGTGTGTTAGCCTTTTCTTGCTCTCTGTAAAATAGGGAGAAAAGCCTATGAGATGTACAGGAATTCAGCAGTGTTTGAGTAGCTGTGAAACGCTAGGTCCTGCACATGTAGCATGCAACACTGAACGGGCCAGGGCTTCATTACAGGGTAACAGATCTCTTCTCTGCTTCAGGCCACTGGAAGGGTGGTCCAGAATCAAAGGGATTTGAATTCTGGCTATTACAGCTTTCCAACTTCAAGCATGTTTGTTTCCTTTTATTACTGTCTCCCTTCCAAGTCCTTTTTGGAGCCCAAGTTCAGCTCTGAGCCTTCTGGGGAGACTCCTCAAAGCATGTATATGCTTCCCTGAAATACTGTGATTTGGCTATGTGTGTTCTAACACTGAGGGTCAGGCATCAGCTTATCTGCATATTTCTTCTCTTGAGGCAGAGGTGAAAACATGACCTTAAGCGTCTGCATCTAATTGTTCTTAACCAAAATCTTAGTTCATTTGAATGCTGACTCTAGTCCAAGGCAAAAGCATGGTTTTATCCTGTTGGGGAGTGAAGTAGAAATAGAGGGGACCCATGTAAATGCAGTTCATTGTCCTTTTACTTTGGCAAAGGTACTTTGTGCCCAAATTGTGCTCTGTGTCTGGCTCCAGTTACATGCGCTTAGAAATTGTCAGCTGCATCAGAAACAGCTTTTTAGAAGGGTTTTCCCATTTTGTTATAGAAGCTGCTAGGGTTCTGCCTCCTCTCCGCTCTGCCCTGGGGTGGGGGAGCTGTCTGATGTGGCAGTCCCTTGTTGCTCTGGATGCACACATGGCTCTGGGGAGGTGTGGTGCGAGGCTGTGCGGTCCCAGGGCCTGCTGGCTGCCCTGAGTCCCTGCTGGGGGAGACCTGATCCCCCAGAAGCAGTAGGTTGCCTGTGAGGCTGCTGCAGGTGCGGCTGGGTTCATCCCGCCCTGTTAGTGACCTGCAGATGGTCTTCCTGCTCTGCTCTCCGTGGTGCACAGGACCCGCCTGGTCGCCTGTGTGCCAAGCTCCTGCTGAAAGCTAAGGTGCCTGGTACTATAATAACTTTGATCACCTGAACACCATTGGGTACCTAAGTGCTTTAAAAATATCTGCTGTCTATAAAATAGGGACACAGTGATGTCTTACCTTTAATGGTAGCTGTGAGAATGAAAGCAGCAGGGAGACTCTGGGAATGGGTCAGATAGAAGTCCCCAAGATGGATCCAGCCTGGTGTGTTACCCAGCAGACTGGCTTTGTGAAACTCCAGAAGACAGCAGAATTGACAGCCTCAGTTTAAGGTAACGTCCCAGATTCCATTCAAACTTTATTCCTTTCTCCTTATTTCTTTTCATTCAAAGTTCAGTAGAGAAAGATTTTGTTATTTTCTTCCATCGTCTGYCTGAGGTGCAGGAGAGTTTCAAGTGATCATTGCCAGTGATCTCCTCAAAAGCAGGATCAGACCCCAGAACARCAACAAAAAAAACCTTGTTTCTGATGTGAAAGGAGTTTTAGTCTTGCATTATGTAGTACGGAAGCAGAATTTTATGTGCAAAAGGGTGGATTTCCTCTCCCAAACTTGGGATACGTCATCTGCACTCAATCATGTATACCTGACAGAAATGAAGCGCTCTGACTGCCAGCGTTGCGTGAAGTTTTTTCATGATACACTTATATGAGGCATTCCCAGTGCTCCTGTGAGCTCCTTTTAGTGTGCAATACTGAACAAAAGCTCTCCTGYGGAGAAACACGACTTGCGGAGAGTCTGTGAGAACCAGGCTGCTGGGATTTGCTACCTGAGGACGGGGGGACACAGCCCTTACTTTAGGTAGTTTGCAGTGTGCCCTGGGACCCTCATAGGAGGTCGTTAAGCTTGAGCTGGAACTTCTAGCTGTTACCACAGTACAAGTGAATGAATAATCATAATTATAACTGAGAGAAACAGGGAAATCTTGTCTGGCTCAGAAAAGCTGGTGCTGAGGAGACTCTGGAGGCACACCAGCAAGCTGAGGCTCTCCCCTTGTGCCTTGCTGCCTGCAGGCAGTTTGTGCCGCTCCCCTGCATGGGCTGCTGTTTAACCTAAGGGGCCTGCTGTTGGTAATTACATCTTGCAGGCATTGAGAGTGGTTTTCCCCAGGGCTGCTGGGAGGGGTAAGCTTGGAAAAGGACGGGGAGGGGGGAGGAAGAAAAGTGTTGCTGTGAATTCTTCAGCCATTTAGTGCAAATTCCTGTAATTACCGTCTTTGTGTCCTGTCCCAATGGCACATAATACAGCAGAAGCTTTTCCTAATTGAGACCTTACAGGAGGTACAAATCCCTCCTTTGTTCGGCCTGACAAATTAGTGCCAGAAAGTGGCAAGGTCCGAGTGGGAATCAAAGGCAAGCAACACAAAGATGGAACTTAAGGCTACAGTAATAACCCTCTCTAGTCCTGCAGGGGTGGGAGGGAAGGAAAAGTAATGACCAATGAAAAATGAAGGTTTTTTTTGTTATAAATTCCCTTGACATGACAGCACCTCAGGGCTGCTTTATTTATTTAGGAAAAGTGATTAAATAGTAATACAACAGGGCAGACCATTGTCTCTCGAGCTCCCCCCTTTCTACAGACCCCTGCTGCCTTGGCTAATTGATTGACAATGAACCTCTGGTAAAGAAGGTTGTTGGGAGGACCTGATGGGGACCCTCCTTTTTTTTTTTCCCCCCTCCTTCTCTTTGCAGTCTTTGTGGGGTTCCCCTCCCCATTCCTCTGTTTGAATTGCCCTCTGCATCCCCCTTTCCCTTCCTCTTTCTGAAAAAGCTTTTCAAGGCACTGCTCGCAGACAAACAGCTGACGCTCCCGAGCAGGTAGGGAAGAATGCCAGTGTCTGTGCCTTGCTACTGACAAGTTTATCTTGGAGTCTGACTAGCACTTTTCAACTCGCCATACAAGCCAGGGCGGTGGTGTCAGATGTGGTCATAGAGCAGGGGGGACAACCTGTTGGTACACCGGGGTCAGAAGGGTAACTTGCAAAAAATTTTCCTTTGCTTGGTCATCAGATAGAAGCTTTTCCCCACATTTCTAACACTCTCTCTTGTTGCAGAAGGCAGGACATTACCTCTCATGATTCCCAAAGATGAATGAATAGGCTGCTGGTTAACAGTGGAGAGGCATGTTTTTATAAATCTTTTTACCTTTGCTGCCATTATTTGTATTTTTGGCTTGGAACAGTAATATTTTTTGGAAAGCGGTGGGAGCTAGAAACTGCTGGCACCAGAATGGCAGCCTTCTCTGTCCTTCACATACAGTTCACATAGCTGTAGGCTTGATCTCGTCCTGTTGCTATTGCACAAGGTACATCTGTGTTCCCATGGGCAGTGTTTGGGGCTCTGAGCAAGTGTGACATTTGTGAGCATTGGTCTGCTCAGGTGAGACTTTGGGGAGACCTGCCCATGCCCTCACGTGGATACGAAGTGAAAGCTGCAAGCCTGCAGCCTTGTCAAATTGAGCAGCAGGTGGAAAGGAGTCTCTCTGCCTCCAGTGCTGTGATCATATGTGTGTATGGGGAGAGTCTGGTGCAACATGCCCAGCTCATGCAGCCTCTTTGCTCTTCCTAACCCCACTGAAACCCCATCTGAAACCAGTCCTATCTTCAGTAAAAGTAAACTTTCTTCTTTTCCTCACAAAAATAAGTATTTTCCTTATAGCCTGCAAGCCAGCAAGCGTGATTTCCAAAAAAAAAAATTAGGCTCTTTAGTGATACAGATGCCGCATTGACTTAGTCCAGCTTGTCAGAAAAAAAAACAGAGTTGAAAAGTATAGGTGCTCCTTCATTGAATTTAGCAAATACTTCATGAATTGTCATCACGCACAGCACCAATTTGGTGGCAGCAAGTCACTAAAAATGCTAGGGGACAAATCTTAGCAAACTTAACACAATAATAGAATACCAGAAGGTCCTTTGGAAAGCTGTCAGCACTCTGTTCTTATGACTTTGCTAGTCCCAAATAGCAATTGCTCTCGCCTGTCCCAGGCACTTAGGATTGTGCTTACTTATTTTGCGTTTGGTTTCATTTCAGTTCATATCTTTTCATTCTATGACTTCAGCAGCTTTTTGCCTTCCTTGTATTTGAGACACTGTAATATCCTTTGAGAATGTGTGTTGCATTGTAATGGCTGTGTTGTTCAAGAATATTCACCTTAGACCACAGTCCTCCAGTCTTGTATGTGACTTTCAGGCCCTGTTTCTAGTGATTCAGAAGTGAAACTTCCATTGATAACAGTGGTATTTTTAAACTCTTATCTTATTCTTTGTTAGACAAAACCAGTTGAGCAAAAAAACATTGTCCGTGGCTAAACTGTTGTTCGGAAGATAACACCATGGCTGAACAAGTCCCCTGACTTCTTGGGAGGAGGGATGGGGAAGTTTCCAGACAAGGGTGACTGGAATTTGTGTAGTGGGGAATACTTCATTTGAAGTAAATCTGCATGTTTCAAAGCATGAGCTCGCTGTTCCACGGTTCCTTTGCTCTGTGACAACTACTGTTTGGTGAGAGATAAGAAGATATTGTGTGGTGTCTCTTCCATTTGCTTCAGTTGATTAAACCTATTACCAGTGGTCAGTTAGGATCATAGAAGCCATTTGATCTTCAGAAGTAAGGCAAGTGAGTTCTTCAGTCCAGTTTTAAAATGAGTTGACTGTCGAAAATGAGAGTCAAAAATATCAACTTTGTCTAAGCTGGTAGAAGTTAGGTCCTTCACCTTCTTGGGAGCTGGCTGACTCTTTAGCGAAGAGGGATTTTTCTCTTCATAGGATTTGGTCTGGAGCTGGCCTGCTCTTGCTCAGAAGGGCAGTTTAGACGCATACCTGGCTGGCTCAGTGCCTGTCCTGCACCCTGACATGCTCTTTGGTAATCCTCAGTTGGTGTTGTCTTTGCCTCAGCCTTGCGGGCAGAACAGCCAGTATGAATGTCTTGGCTGAATAAATCTATGCATTTCCCCTGGCAGGTTTAAAGGGTGCCTGCTCTCCCTGTATAGGGAAAGGTGACCCTATCACTCTGATCTGTTCTCTGGAAACAATTCCACAGGTTTTCAGCGTGTTGATTTTTTTTTTCCCCCATCACAAAAAAACAACTTGTGCTTTTTTCTTTTACTGGTATCCATGATGCTGGGAGAATGAGCTCAATTCTGCTGTATCTGAGGACATCTGTCCTCACTGTAGCCTCTGTGTTTGTCTTTGGCTGTTCCTTGTTTCCTCCAGGCTCATGGGTGCTAAATATTAGTTCCCCAAAGTACCCCAAAAAAACTCATGGTTTTTGTCCATCTGTCCCATGAAGCCAGTTCAAAAGAAAATGCCTAAATCGGTCTAAATGTCCTAGTCTGAACTGTGTTGGGATGGGAAAAGCTACATCTGGACAAATGGCAGTGTTTTCAGCCCTGAAAGCTCCCCAAATTCTTCTCTAGAGAACCTGGAGATTCCATGTGAATCACATTGTGAGAGACAACTTTATTTGGTGGGCTAGCATCTTTTTAATCAATCAGATCAGCTTTTGCTAATAAAGGCCTTCCCTTCCCAGGAAGACACTGCACAACACTTTCTGCAGGTACAGTTTTTACCAGCTCCCCTGAACTGGGGTATGACTGTTCATTTGGTTTCCTAAGGAAACAAAGGTGATGTTATAACTATGTTTGCTCTCAGTTTTACCCCTGCCCTGTACAGCTTGAATCTATCTGATAGTTTTAACAAAATTTGACAGAGGAAAAGAGCTGGAAAAGGTGTCAGGATCTTACAGGTTCCACAGAAGCAGACATCAGAGGGAGCCCTGCTTAATGCTTCTCTGAAAGACAAGCTGCGGTGCGTGTTTTGCCTTTGCTAGGCATCTGAGAATCCACCTGGGTGTGCAGCCTTGAGAGACAAATGCAGAAGAAACAAGGCTCTGTTAGGTCCACTACAGCAAAATTAGTGTTGTTGTCTGTGTTGGAGAGTGGTAGGGCTCCCCCTTCCTCGCGTGCCAAGGCAGCGTAGTATCGGCAGAACTATTACATGTGAATCAGATCAGAAGCAGTGTAAAAGAAGTTAGAGACTAAACTAGAAGCCAGCTACTGAGAAGCTTTCCGGCTTCATTTGAAAATAAATAACCACACTTACTGCATAGTCATTCCTCATGTTAGAAGTAGGTACAAAACCAGCTGGCGTATCCAAACTGAAATGGGGCTGATGTACCTATCTTTAGGTATGTTAGTAGCCCCTGTATCAAATACAAGAAACTTGGCAAACGAGGAAGCCTTCAGTGTAAGTGAATGAGTGAACGGTGCAGGGGTAAATGCTCCTCAAGTGAACTGCAGAGCAGGTATGAAAACTGAATTAAGTAGAGACTTGTTTTGCTAAATGCCTCTCTCACCCAGCCACAGCTGAGGTCACTAGTGCCAGCATCTGCTCTGATCACACAAACGCCCGCTCTTTGCTCTGGCCTCTTGTCTACCTTCCCAGGATAGAAAGCCAAGCATGAATGTAAACAGCTGTAGGACTGGGAGTACCATTATTAGTTATCCTCAAGTTATACGCCTACTCCTAGCTGGCAGCCTTCAGGAGCTGGCCTGGAGAGCGTGCTCAGCCCCCATCCCTGACTAAGGAGCTGCTGAATTACTGACTCCTGCCAGTCAGCCATTATCTCAGCAAAGCACCAGATACTGCAGAGAATAATCCTGTGAGGGCTTGGAGGAGAGAATGGTAAATTAGCTTGAAGCGTGTGCTACTCTTCCTCAGCGCTGCCATCCTGGGAATGGGGAGAAATGAAAGGATGCACCTGGAGAAAGCAAACTGTCTATGTGCTAAAGGATTCACAGACTATAACTGTAGGTGAAGCATGTCTTTTTATCGCTGTTTCTAATTCCCTTGGAGCAAATTCTCTGGGAAAAATGACATCTCGGCACTTCTCGGCGTTAGACACTAAAGGTAAAAGAACCCATACTCTGGTGAAATTCAAATGGGAAAATCCAAGCAAATAAAAACCAGAAGTTTCCAAAAGTAAAGTTTCATTGCAGCCATTTGACACACAGCTAGTATTTTTTAGTCCTGGTTTATTTATGAAGTTTTGTTCTTAACGTGCACAAAGTGCAAGATTAGATTTTGACATTTATGCCTTTTCAGTGTTAAACTTGCAGGCCTAATTACTGTCAGTTTTATTAGGGAGGAGGAATATAGCCTTGTATGCTATACAAGGTGTGCATGTAGCATGTCTTATACAAGGGATAGGTATAATGCAAACATGCAGAATGTCATGTATGCATGTATATGTCTGCATATCATGTCGTAACACCTGGCTTGTTTCCACCAGTGATTGATTTTTTTCTCCTCTTCTTGGATAGTTTCATGATTCTGCATGTTCCGCATGGCTGACTTAAAGGGTGTTGTTTACGTCACCTAACCTTAGCAACCTAAATATTAGATGTCTAGGCTAATTCAGTCTTCATTGATTGGAAAAAGGCCTAGGTGCCTAGGGGATGATTCATCTCATCTGCCTTGGGGAGATGCTCTGCRCAGTGTGTGAGCCATTGGGAGTAGGCTGGGATGGATCACTCTCTGGACTGGGCTGTCTCCCCAGCCTAGACCAGAGCCCGTTGTCAGCAAGCCCAGGCAGGGTGGCTAAAGCTAGCGGAGATGCATCGTATGAGAGAGAGAAAAGACGGGGCTATGCATTGTATCTTTAAATGGCAATAATCGAAGATGGGAAGGCTGTTAATTCAGGGCTTAGTCCTGAGCTCCTTCTAATAGAAAGTTTCCACTGACTTGGGAGGWTTGGGTCCATCCTTCAGGGTCTATTAAAAAAAATTGAGGCTGGGAACTGGGGACCAATGAACCCTTCCTGATTTCTGGGGAAGCCGATCTAGACAATAATTACAGTGGGATTTGTATATTGCTTAGATAATTATAACTGGATAGGGTCAAACCCCCATAGCTTCAACAGAGAAAATTTCCTGTGTTTAATTTGTTAGCTTTTTTTTGAAAAAGTCAGTAAGAAGGTCATAGAAAAGTAGGCAAAGGTGAGTAGAGGACCAGACTTTGGAGGTATAAGAGTTTTGATAATTTCTTTAGAAAGAGGATTTCTTTGGAGGAAAGCTAATGCTGGGAAAGGGACAAAGTGTAGGTGCAAACTCAAACCGGGGTAGGCATAAGAGGGGGAAACACCTGACAGAATGAATGTTGTACAGAAAATGAATAGCATGAGACATGTTGGGGGCTGAGCTGACTTGTAAGTCTGTCTTTCTTCCTTGTGGGTTTGGGTTTTTCTATGGAAAAAACCCATGAATTGAGGCAGATGCGCAAAATAATACAGCCTGGAACTGAAGGCTTCTCACCTTCTTGTTCTGTTTGTGCTGAGCAGCTAGAGAAATGTTGTATGTCTGATTTAAAGCTGAAAATTTGTTGCTGTGCTTCTGCTTAGGTTGTTTTATGGCTTTATCAAGCCGAAGCTTTTTGAAGTCTCTGGGTCATTATCTTTTCTTCGTATTTTATGTTGTTTCTAAATGAATTAGCTTCTAAGCTAATCTGTCACAGATTTAATTATTGTACACAATCATGAGAGAGTTGCTTTTTCTTGATACCGAGCAAGGAACTTTATTGAATAAGGAAAACAGTTGGGTACTTAATTCTAGTTTGGTCTTCCATTTTCTCTGTTTCACTATGGAGCTACTTCCATCTCTTCTTGCTAAAATTTTAAAGAAATAGGTATCTGGGTAAAAAATAGCTGTATGTGTCTGCCATCACTGTCGAATYTGAGCACATCGCAGCATCCTGAAAGTGGCAGAAGCAGTATTCTCCGCACTTAGCAGAAGAATTGTATCCATGTGTCTTGGCTCCCTTGCCCCTACCTTAAGTCAAGGAGAGGGGCTTGTTACGACACTTTCACCCCATCTGGTGTACTGCTTTCTTCCCAAAGTGTTAGCAGTYGGAGATGAGCCTCTTGATGTTGATGCTTCAGCTCTGCTCAGAGATGTTGTTGAGAGAGGTTCATCTGTGCCCAGCAGCACTTTGTTGCTGCTATTTTTTTCCAACCCCTCTTTTCCTTGCTTGGTTCCAAGGCTGTTTTGGTGTATTTTCTTTGATGAAAGGTTTGGAATT
Source organism: Apteryx rowi (assembly GCF_003343035.1). Taxonomy (NCBI): domain Eukaryota; kingdom Metazoa; phylum Chordata; class Aves; order Apterygiformes; family Apterygidae; genus Apteryx; species Apteryx rowi. The sequence goes on along the minus strand of NW_020447419.1, from coordinate 6,233,879 downwards.
GTTCCTTCCCTCACTTTGCTAGCAGTATATCTACAGCTACATTCTATATATAGCTTGCTCTCCAACATCCTTTAGGTAAGGATGATTTTGTGGTAATAATAAATTTTACAGTATTCTCCTCACTCTAGACTCTGGGTTTGCCAGCCCCTTGCACAGATGTTAGATGGATAATATTCTGTGTGAGCACTAGGTATAGGTGAGAGAGGCTTGGTGAAAGTTAAGCTGCTTTTCCCTTGTCCTGTGGGAGCTGCTTTCTCCAGTTATAGGCAAGTATTTTCTCTACAACCATGAAACAGTCCCTCCCTCCACTCCAAGCTATTTGTTGAGTTGTGCTRTTGATCTCCCTGAGGTGGTCTGCTGTATCTGACTCTTTTCACTGGGAAGGACCCTCAAGAGTTTAAAGCAAGGAAAAGGTAATGTCTTCCTTTCTGGCAAACGTGATGGCAAGTTTATGTTCCTAAATGTCCAAGTGCAGGATTTCCAAGGTGTTAAGCCATGAGCTATTCCTTCCTCCTCTTCCTTCTCCCTCTTTCTCTCTTGCTCTTTTTTTTTCCACCTTAAAAAAACAAAGTAGCATAAGTGGTCTATGCCACAGAAATATGTTTGTCACACTACATCACTTTGAACTGCATAACATCAAAGAAAATCAGTGCTTTGATAACTTGATTTGAAAGGATTGTAGAAATAGCCATCATTATGAATCACAACAGATAGGAATGGAAAAGATGGTGATTTTCAAACAGCAAAGCCTGTAAGATAAAGAAAAATGTAAGGTAGGTGCCACATTCTCATCTAAAAGAAACCTCAACCTTACAAATGTTATGTAGCTTTGCAGAATATGATTTACTTGAGGATATGAAGAGGAATGGGAAATACACTGTGTGAAAACGTGTTTCTGAGGAACTAGGAAACACAAGTGGGCTCAGAGAAGGACTGAAACAAGGAGTGCATGCTGCTTGGGTGGAAACTTCTTCTGTGTCCTTCTCTTTTAAAACTACTTGTCCTAAAGGGAAAGACTTCTAGGATTGCGCACCAAGACCCTCCTCAGCCAGGAGAACTTCAGTCCTTATGAGCTGGACGTAACCATCTGTGGGAGGARGAGGAGGAGGAGGGAAGCCCCCTCAGCGCTTCTGTGCTTTGACATTCCTCTCTCGAGGAAACTCTCTCCATGGACTGGAATGTGTTTCTGGCTGCAGGAGATTGCAAGAAATTAGGCCTTAAAATTGTGACTTCTCAAATGCAAACATTTTAGTTTAGAATGATGACATTTCAAATTAAAAAATTGGAGTTTAGCTTATTCTTGCCTTCGTTCTAGCTGGTAGGAGTCAGGATACTAAGACAAACCAGCAGCCTGTGGAGCGAGAGGGAGTGTGCTGTGGCAGGTGACATTGGTGTCGTGTCCTCTGCCCCGCTGAGAGTTAAGTGCTGGCTAGTGGGGAATGTGTATAAAGGTTTTAATGGCACTGAGTTAGGAGACACCAGTCTCATTCAGTCATAGTTTTACCACTTGGACTGCATCACTTGTTCCAAATACAGTGAGCTGTTAAACTCCTCCATGCCATTTTGCACTCTGTTTCATCCAACCTGAGGAGCTTGGTGTATATATAATGAATGCTAAAACTGGAGCCAGTCAAGGTATCAACACTGATGCTTCAGTGCTTTTCAGTGATCTGAAATTCAGAGGCAACTTGTTAGAAGTGTTCAGACTCTTCACTAGTTCTTCTAGCAAGGCTGGCACTGAAGTCCTTGCTGTGCTGAGTTACTGCTAATGCAAATATTATCCTGTTCTGCGAGCTTGTTCCTGTTTAGCATGGAAAGGGGAACACTCTCCTTCATAGATTCCTTCATCTTGTTTTGTGAGCAGAGAAGGGGGCATATTTCTGTTTTTCCTTTACAGAGAGGCAAGATTTACCTCTGCTGAGCTCTTAAAAACACGGGTTCCATAGCAACAGTGCAAATACTTTCTGCGAGCATCTTCCAGGGCTAATAGGATGGCATATCAGACAGACAGGGCAGTTTTTTCATGTCTCTTCAGCTGTTGAAGCCCTTCACCTTTATATATTAATGCATTTTAAAAATTAAAAGAAAAGTTCTATATGTACTACAGTCCACTGCTGCGGAGCTTGCTACTGGGGTGCCTGCTAACTTCATCTGTGCCAGCCCAGTGGAGCAGGACTGCGTGGAAGCTCTCCTCACTGATTAGTCAGGAATCTGCTTATTTTAAATACAGAAGTGAGCCCAAAAAGCGAAGGCAGACAAATGCTTGCTTCACTCTAAGGGAAATACGAAGTTGTTGGCTCCTAAGTTCTCGTCCCAAGCCGCAGTCATAAGTTATCTTTTTTTGTAACATGCTGCTGAATTATTTGCATTGACTTTACTCTTGTAAAAGGCATACCAGCATTCTTCTTGTCCAGAAAATACTGCTTTGCAAAAAGTTCTCCACCATTTATCACACAAAAATTATTTCTACAATGACAGTAATTTACAGTCCTAATTCTAATATTTGGGTTTTCTGTTAGCTAAGATGAGATATTGCTTTTTTATTATGTATATTGAATGATATCACCTCAGACATATGTTTAGATCATATCTGATCTTATGAATGGCAGAGGAGGAGACATAAACATACGCATCTTTTTCATCAGCTGGACTGTGTATATATTTGCCTTTTCAAGAAATTGCATGACACTTGGTTTAAAAAAAAAAAGAGAAAGAGAGAGAAAAGTATTTGATGAGAGGGAGGGAGAGAGAGAGGGAGAGATGCATTTGATGTGAGAGCGAGACAGTGACAAAGACAGGATATGTCCTGCGCTGGTTCTCTTGATCATGTGTATTGCTGAGAATCAATGGTCAGATTATTCTAATTATTTTGATTGGAGCAGCAGGGACATGGTAGCATCAGGTAATGGAGAGGAGTTCAATTTATACCTAGAGTAGCTGAGTTGCTGCAAGCTCTCCCCAAATAAGAATAAATTCTACTGGGGAAAAAATTCATTTACTGAGATAAGTTATGTAATTACAATAAACAAAATCAGTTACACTGACAAAAGCACACTTTTGCTTGTAAAATGCTGTTTAACTAATAGTTTTGCCTTAGAAGCGGTGTACAATGATTCTGCTAATCAGCATTACTAACCAACTGCAGCAGAGACGGTCTGAGCTTACAACAGGTTAGAGTGAGGCTTTGGTGCTAATTGTGTCTGTGGCTATAGGTGTCATACGGGGACACTAACATTTGAAGGAAAAACAGAAATACTTGTGTGTGCTGTGTCAAAGAGGTGTTAATAACAACCACAGACATCTCATTATATCTTATCCAAACATTTTTAGCCTTGTTTCCTAAACAAGTTGTTCAATGTGACTGTGCTGTGTGTCTTCCAGTCCTCCACTCTAATACTATTTGAACCTGTTGGTCCATTTTAACCATGGTTGAGAGAAAGACAGAGGTGTCAGATACCTTGCATTTCTACATGTTTTGTGAGAACAGGTGGTCAGGTGAAAGAGATCTGCGTTAGTCCTTTCCAGCCAAAGGAGAAGCTTTGGACTGCATTTTTTTCACCTAGGGACTCCACACAGGAGGGGGTGGAAAGAGTTAAGTGATCCTGCTGTGGAAAAAGTCTCAGGCAGACCTCAGACCTCATAAGGCACAGGGTAATCCAGCCGTGAGGCACAGAGATCCAGGAAGCTGAGCTGCCTGAGTACTACGAGTCATGGACTACTCATGCTTAATGTGACCGCTGCTCACGGTTGTTACTGGTGGTCTGGCTGTGGTTTGCCCTGGCTGAGTCCTACCTGCCAAGTCGGCGTCCCTCCTGGCTCGCAGAGGAGGTTGCATGCGCTCCTCCAGGCAGCCTCTGCCAACCCATCTGTCTGTGGGGAAAAGGCCTGCCTGTCTGGAGCRAGTGCGTGGTGCTTCCCTGGTCTGGGGTTTTCTATTTAAGCTTCAGGTCACAGTTTTCAGATGACAGTGGCTTTTAAATGCCCAGTGTTGAGACATCTTGCAGCTGGTCTTTTGCCTTTGTTTCCTGAGAACTGCTAAGGACTCTTTGACTGCCCTCTCAACTCTCTTATGTTAGATGCTAAAGTCAGTGTATGTTGTTTCTGTGYTAGTGGCAGAATATTGATACTTGTTCCTTTATCTCTAGGGAATGAGAAATACGTTGTTGTTTAAAAAAAAAAAAGTGTCGGGGGAATAGTTAATTTATTTTCTTAGTGCATCCCAGTTGTGCACCTCTGGCATGATATACAAACTCAGTCTTTTCCCCTCTCTGTTCCCCAGGCTGTCAGCGCTCAATAGGCTTGTCCAATGGGAAAGCCAAGGTGTGCAGCTACAGTGGGTGGTATTACTGCAGCACCTGCCATGTGGATGACACCTTCCTCATCCCTGCACGGCTCGTTCATAACTGGGACACTTCAAAATACAAGGTAATCTGCCTGCAGGCTGGTTTGCTAACAAATGAACTGAATTGCTGTTTAAATTGAAACAGACATCATAACAGGTTGAGGATTAAATGTATTGTCTGCTAACGTCCCTCTAGCCAGAATGAGCCTGTCCTAGTGAATCTGCTCTCTCTCAACAAGACATGCTCTCTCCACAACTTTCTTAGTCAGGCCTAAGGCATTCCCTGCGCAGAAGCAGCCGTTCTTCTCTCCTTGGTGKCATCTGTTTATCTTGGATTGGTGCTGCTTGTTGATGATGACCCACTGGAAAATGGTGTAACCCAAACGTGGTGCTTGCAAAGTCCAGTAGGTCGCATCTCTTGGCACAGACCTTTCCAGAACACTAGAAGGATGTCATGACAACACTTGTTTGGGCCAGGCAGCCAAAAATAATGTAAAGAGAAAATTCTACAGTTGTTCACTTGCTACACAAACAGCTTTTCTAAAACTTCAGTAATCTGCTGTTTGCTGCTGCCTCAGTGGTAGGTTGCTTGGTAGGGGCAACTGATTACATGCCCCAAGGCATTATGCCAGCAAACACGGTAGCTGTGTTGTTTTGCTGTCACTGAGAGCATACGCTGAAACAACATCAAACTCATAAGGAAAACAGACCATGCTAAAGCTTTAAACCTAACAGCAACAGTTAGGAGAGGCTGTTTGATGTTTTGTGTCTGCAAATATTATTATTATGGGCTATTTGAAAYGGAAAAAATAACCAGTAAATGCCCTATTAGAGGAAAAGCAGCTCTCTTAATAATCTTCTCTTCTGACAAATTTTTGTCTTCAAAAGGTAGCCAGAGCCTACCATCAGGAAAATGATAGTCTTGTGCAATGCAAGAAATGCAAGACTCTTCAAAGTTTATAAAGCTCCTACATGTGGAGACTAAAAACCTCCTTTTCCTTGAAGCCAGGAAAAGTACTTAAGAATTGTTTCTTTGAATGCTTTTCCCAAGGACTAAACTTGCTGGCCCAAAGCAGTATAGTTAGCCCTGATGTAGAGAAAGTGCATAGTAAGGCAAAGAGACTTCGTATCAACGTATCAGTGATATTGCCAAGAAAATAAACTGTTTTGTTTTTCGTGTAAAAACTATACTCCATGCTCTGCTTGTGGTCTAGATATAGGCAGCTGAGGAACAAAACAAAATGAGAATTTTAAGCTTAAGCTTCAATTGAAAATCAAATTCACTGTGATTATTATAGTAAGAAATTATCAATTTGCACTTTTTGTAGACAGGCAGAACAGTTGTGAGGTGGTTTGGGAGCATGACCAAATTTGTACCAATGTCCAATTGTGGCAAAGCACTCAGAGAAATAGATTTAAGGAAGGAACACCATTCCTTAGGTAGGAAAACACTATGTTATCCCCAGCTATTAGAGGGGGAATGGAGGTCATGCAGGGGTCATGTGCCAAAGTGGCAATGTTACAGCTGAGCTGAGATCATTGGTTGAATCTCTTCAACTTCATCCCCTCCACATATAGGATAGATCTTTTTACTTTTGTGAAATCTGCTGTTTTTTCCCCTTTTTGTTCAACTCTGCATATATATGCTTTTATGTCTCTTCCTGCTGTTCCCCCATAGGAACTAAGCAGTGCTTTTCTGAGGCAGAGCACATAGTGCCTGCACTTTTACATCTATATCTCTTTTCTCCATTCAGAGATAAGGTTTGATGTCTGTTTCTTCTGAGTTGTCTAAAAGGCAACTTAATGCTGGCTGCAGTACTAACTAATGGTAATGAAGCTGCGTGATTCCTTAATAGTGTATTGATTAAATGCTCTGATTTGGCAAAGACAGATATTTTATTCTACTTTCTTGAGGTGATCTTGGTATGAATAATTTCCATTTCCTTTGGGCTCATTTTCAAAGGAAGATCACTTAATCTGTTAGCATTTCACCTCCCGTAATTGGTGAATGTGCCCACACAAAGCTGTCCAGCAACATCCCGGAATGAAGCTAAACAACAGAGCTTCTCCTAAGCATACAGCCCTGCCTCACACAGGTAGCACAGTAATGCCTGAAAGTGGAGCTGCTTCAGGCACAAACCACATTTGTTGGCCAGGGGAACTAAAACAGGGCTTCAGTCTTTGAATGCTTCTGTATTTCACAGAGTCTGAAATGTGCCTGTCAGTCCACCAATGAAGGAAAGTGAATGAAGTAATTGAAGAACTTCACTCCTTCCCACTCCTCCCCACTGCCATCTTTTTCCCCTCTGCAGGGGTCTCTGGAGTCTGTTGTGTCTGTCTCAGGCAAAGCAAGTACTGATACATACCCCAGGACATGGGCTTTTATGGTGATATAATGTGATTGAGCGCATTTGTTTTTCACATTTCATAGATTTCCCCATGCCTAAACAGCATCTGTAAGGTAAACTTGCAACAATTAAGTAAGCTTTGCAAATGGAGAGGTTCTTGTCTGCTTTTGGCAAGACGGGACGTGAAAAAACAGAAGCAGTAGAAGTCTGCAGAGTTGTGTCTTCCCATACCCAGGATCTTGAAAAACAACAATGCACTTAACACCTGAAAGCATGCAGATAAGAAAAGAAAAATTGCCTTGATTGTAATTAAAGCTGTTTCAAACAACTTCGCCATTAGGCATGTTTCTTCTGTCATAACCAAACCAGCAGTTCAGTCCCTAACTCACAGGGTTTTTTTTCCTGTCTCTCTACTGTTTCCATATTTGTGTTTTTCATGTGTTTGTGTGAAAGGAAAAGAAAGAGGCAGTCTTGGGAACATCCCTTCTTCCTTTTGCTTATGCCAACTGTTTTCCCTGTTTACATGCAAAAAACAGTAAGTATTGCAGTTTGGTTCTGGTGGCTTGCAGCTTGTTCAGAATGCCAAATGAACATAGCAGGAAATGAACTTCCTGTACCAGAAGGCTTCAAGGGAGGCTGACTTCTGGTGAATTGAATTCTGAAGTGCAAGTTTGCAGCCTCTAGAAAAGCGGTGTCTGAAAATGTTAGCATCCATCCTTGTGTGACATTAAAGGCTAAAAGCCTTTATATCTTCCCATTCCTACTAGCTTTATTTTAATGAGATGATCTAGTCTCTCCAATAAAATGGGAGGACTGTAAGTATGTTAATACATGTACTAATATATTGGCTGGTAGCAAGCTGAATTATTATGACTGCCTGACCCTTCCCATTATAAGACTTCATTTCRGCTTCTTGTAACTTTGTCATGGTTGGTTATGTGAGTTAATGTTTTACATGACTTGTGTGCCTGTGTCAGGCATGCACAGAGTGAACCAAGACCTACCTGCCTGCCAGGGATGTTGGGCAAAGCTGCTTTGCCTGTAGTCACTGCTCCTCAGGTACTTTTTTGGCGAGGAGAGAGAGAGGTTCCCTTCTCTCCTCTTCTCTCAAAAGCTGCGCTCAGACCATATGCCACCAGAGCTGCACTGTAATACTTTGTCCTTTGGGATCTGGATTTGTACAATAAATAGGGCATGGGGCTAYGCACTGAATGATGGAGAATAGATGCTCTTTGTCAAAGATAGGTCCTGCAGAGGACAGAAGTCGGGAAACCCTCTTGTGTTTGGGACTCTATTCCCTGACTGCTCTTGAAGTTTGAACCGAACGCTCTGGCGTTTGCAGGCTTTCCTCTAGCACAGCAGGTAAGTAAGCGCAGCAGCGTTGCTCTGACCCAGGTCATGCTGATGGTCCTAGGGCAGGGCTGAAGAATGACGCCTTGGTGGGAGGTGCAGTGCTGGGGCCGTACTGAGCATTCATGTGGCTCCTGGTGAATCACTGAATCTGTGGCTTAATTTGCCCATCAGTGAAAGAGGAATAATATTTACTATAGATACAGCAGTTGTTAGGAGATGGGTGAGATAGTACAGCTGAATCATTTAATGATTGTAAAAGCAGCTTGAAAGTGGTTGTTTAACTGCGTTCTCTTCTGTGCACTGCAGTTAGTGGGTCTAATAAAACATCAACATTGCTAATGTTAGAACTCTTGACATATTTGAGATTTGTAGAATTTTTTTCCACCAAATCCAAGTTGTCTGTGCTGCTCCTTACAYGGTATGTTGTCTGTTCTTCCATTCAGACAGCTTGATTCCTTGTACATGCACTGCTTGAAAAAAAGAAAAAAGGGATAGGGGGAGAAATGAGTGGAAGGTTTTATAGAAATAAGTGATGTGTTTAATATGGCTTCTGGACCTGAGAAGTCTGTGAAATTATGGTCTACTGTATTTAAAAATACACATTGTATTATCTATGTAGCTGTTAGTGGAAATACTGTCCTGGGTATTATTTATTATATTATTATTATGCATTATGAAAAGGTTACAGTTAAGACTAGCTTTCCCTGTAGATAGTTAGTAACTCCTGTCTCAGAGTTGCTCTGTTACTGGAAGTGCTGCTATTTGTATGGACATATATGGCTTTTACCTACTTCCTATCTTACAGAACCAGAAGGGAAATAACTTCCTAAATCTGAGGAGACTGTGGTGTGCCCTGTCTCCTTGTGTTAATTGCATGAAAGGTAGCATAGTTAGCCTAATTCATCCCTCCCTTGCCTCAGTGTAAACACTGGTTTAAAGGAGGACTAATTGAATTGCAGAACACATAGTATTTCTATAGCACAGTTTCAAGTGATTTGCAGTTCATTTCAGATAATCCCATCTTCTCTTTTCCAGCTGTGATAAAATGCAGAAGTAAGGAATGAGAGGGACTTTGGCCTTCTCACCTCAGAAATAGGAGTATCTTTTCTAGTGAGAATAAAAGTCCCATTAATTTATTAGGATTACAGTAGCTCTTCATAGGTGAAGATGTGACAGAGCACTGTCATGAAAAAGGCATAAGAAAATTTTCTTGCAGATGAAATACTGAGAATGAGTAACACTAGTAAAACCCAATTTTGTTTATCTGTATTTTTAAAAACTTGATAGATGTGCTTCTGATTATATTATTTTTTTTAACCCTATAGCAAACAATGAAAGAAATGAAGTAGTACAGTACACTGGAATTCTATACCCTGAGATAGTACAGTACAACTGGATTTGTAGTGTATATGTTTCCTTTTCTAATGTCAAACTTGTTTTTTCTTTTCTAATGTCACACTTATTTGATCTTTGCTTTCTTGCCCAAAAGAAAACAACAAACGAACATAAAAATATTAACAGGGAAGAACCTTACTGATCATAGTTTCTAGACTTGGAAAACATCTATTATGCTATGTTACCCTGCAGTGAAAATATGTGTGGCTGAAAATATCACTGTACTTTGGATGAGCAGTTAGCTCATACACTCAGCTTTGATAGGCTTGAAGAAGTTTGACTTGGGTATAAGCAGAGACAGCTGGATCTCTTTCAGCTTTGTCTTCATCTATATCTGGTAACAGAATAACATTTCAGAAGCAGAGAATGACTGACAGATCACAGAGGAGAAGAGCCACTTAAAAAGAATTGGGAGGAAAGCCTGGCTAAACTGGTTGTTTTATTTTTCAGGTATCAAAGCAAGCCAAAGAGTTCCTGGAATATGTGTATGAGGAACCACTGATTGACATCCAACAGGAAAATCCCATGTTGTACCAGCATGTTGAACCTCTGGCAACTGTTGTCCGTCTGAGACAGCAGCTAAAATCTCTCCGGGCCTATTTGTTCAGCTGCAGAGCAGCAGTGGCTGAAGACCTGCGTAGAAGGTAAGGACCAAGGACAACATGCAGCACAAGGATATAGTTTCTTTGTTTTGTTGGGTTTTTTTCCTTTTTGTTCCCACAGTCCAATTCTGAAGGTGTTACATGTTTAGAAAGACGCTGTGCTTCTACCTGACTTCTTTGGGCAGCTGGGTATCTACTGTCAAAAGAAAATGGTTCCAGTAGGTTTTATAGGGCCTGAATGCCTGAAGTTGTTCTTGACAACTGTTAGCACAGGGGTCACACATTGTGCCTGAACATCTTTTACTCCTCAGGCTTCCTGACTCTGCATGAGTATTTTCAGTCAGGTGTGACACCTCAGGCTCCCTGTGACACTGTCTGGCTCTCAGGTACTCACAGTGTGGTAGCCACTGTCAGGACCTCTGAACCAGCTCACAAGATGGCAACATGTGAGAGAGGCCAGAGCCAGCCTGCTTCCCTCCTCTGCGCTTCTGCTCTACTCGGTGATGTGACCTCGCATGAAGGTGGAGGCCAGATGCAGTCCCCTGGCACATGACGCAACTCATGAGTTACATGACACCAGAGCAGTCATGCTCCTGTTCACCCACCATCTTCTCCATCTGTGGCATGCCTGTGCTGAATGTTTTCTTTATTGGAAAATACATGGTCATAGCACAGGAGAAGGCATTTTGTTTGTTATTCCTTTCATATTGAGTTTTTCTTGGGGGAAACAGTAGGTTTATAAAAAATGAAATTCATTGTGGAAGTGCTGTAACTCAGTCCATTCAGCCGCTGCTGCATTTTCCTAATGAGCTAAAAAAGATCAGTCTTCTTGCAACCATCAAGCCACAGTTGTGACCTTAAAAAAAACAAGTTACTTTTGTTCTGGATCTCCTAAAGAGACGGGGAGTGGGCTGTGCCCATGCCGTGCTGTGGGGTGAGTGGCTGCAGGCACATGCAGCTGTCCTGCTGGTAAACACATCTGTAAGCATTTGTGTCCAGGTTTGCAAGTAAGGCAAATCTGCAAAAAGGAAAGCCACTGTTTGGGAATATTCAGCTGTCAAACGATAAGAAAGCAGATGGCATTGGTGGCTGTATTTTGAGCATGAAGTTTTAAGGACAGGGGACCTGAATTCTCTGGGAGGGGGAGGAGAATGCACCAGCGTTTTCTTCGCAGGAAGAGGAGTGATGATGAAGTCTGCTATTCAGCAGGTAACTTAGGTCATTGCTTTGAATAGCTACCTCAAGAACATCTAAGAGAAGGATATAGCAGCAGGTTTCTGGAGAGCACTACTGAGCTCTTGTATCAGATCCACGGCACGCTGATATGTGTTTGTGTGTGTCTTAATGCTCAATTCCTATTATTTGATAGGACAGCTTGCAGCGTTTTAAAAATTAGGGTGATTTTTTTCTGTTATCACAGAGGGTTGGTATTATCTTGCAGACTGTCTTGCTATTCAGCTGTAATAACTTTCCTATACYGTCCTCTTCAACTGCAATAAAACTAAAAGGAGAGCAAGACTTGTGAAGGCTGCTGTTCAGAAAAAGTGATAGAAAAGAAATTATGCCTTCTGATTAATGCTGAAGAAAAGAATGCCCTTAAAACAGAGAGGAGGAGACAGGAGAGACTGAAGGGAGTTGTGTAGGAGAGCGAAAGGAGAGATCAAAGGAGGCCTAAACAGAGAAATCAATGGACTAGTGACAAGGGGAAGAGGGAAAAGCAGGAGAATGGAGGAGATTCTGAGAGCCAGAGCTGAGGGAAAGAGATAGTGGGAGGGTTCTCAGGAAAAGAAGAGTTACTGAGGGAACCAAGACAAAGGGGGAACCCAAAAACCTGCCTCCGAAAGGGAGAGATGGTGAGTGCTGAAGAAATGGAGAGAAGAAGAGAGAATGGACAAAAAATAGCACAGAAATGTGTGTGTGTGGTATTTTAGGAAAAAAAAAACCCAAAGAGAAATAAGTTATTAAAATATTAAGTGAAGCATTTAACACCAACTCTGGTTATCATAAAGAGAGAAGAGGAAGAATCAGTGTAGGCAAGTATGTCACCTCCAGTTTCATGGCTCTTGCTTGGGTGATTGTGTTTTCTGTTGTATTGGCTGGACACCGCTGGAGCCCTGCTCCCTCTGTCAGAATGAAACACCCAGACTGACAGAAGAGGGAAGTATGGGAAATGCTCCCTTTTCTTATTTAAGGGTTCCTTAACACTGTCTCAGATTAAAGCTGAGAAGACTTTGAATGGCAGCTGCTGTTGTTTGGGAGGTGCTTTGTTTGATTCACGATAACCCTAAGTTAAACTTGGTCTCCTTGTGTGCCTGCAGCTGATCTCTGTGTAGGGTGGCGAGAAGAACCCCAGCCCAAGAAGGGCGAGAATACTAGGGTGTTGCTTTTGTTCCGAGGAAGCAGGTCCAATCTGGTAGGACTTGTAAAAATCCAGTAAAAGCCAATGAAGGAATGTTTCAAAAGCACAAAATAAACTTTAGAATCCAGCTCCTTCCTGGATTGTGAAGCCTCTGTCAGGGTGGGTTTTGGTACTCGATTGGTTCCCGAGGTCTCCCCTGAGAGGTTTGCAGGGGTGTAAAGGAAGAAAAGTCCCTTTCCTGGAAGCAGCTATTCCTTGCTCTAAACTGGTTCCAGTGGCTTTGCTTTCTGCATGTAGCATCAGAGCATGTGGACCCTCACTCTCAGTGTGATGGCTTTACAGAGCACAAATGACAAGTAAACAAAGAAAGTATGTGATTTAAATTTCCCTTTGGCTCTTCACATGGGCAAGTTGCAAGAAAAGGGGGAGTTAAAACAATACTATTAGGCAGCATTCCTAAATTTAGTACTGTTTCCTAGTTAGAAATGAAAGTCTGGGGGAGAGAATCCAGTTATCTGTCCTGCTCTAAAAACATTCTTTTTCTGCTTGGTCTTCACCTTACTATGCGAATGACTATTAATCACAAGCAAGTGAACACAGCATCTTGAAGGCCTGTCAGACCCATATAAACAGACTGAAACAAACTGTTAATATTGCTGTCTAAGGAGAACTAAAAACAGACTGATTAATTGTATTGGCACCTTACTGCCTTAGGGACACTGATAGAGCCTGCCTTATTAGGGAAAAGCAGATCACTTGGAGGCTTCTTTTATTAATATTATTTGTATTATAATATTCTTTAAATCTATACCTTGCTCTTGAACCCAGATCTCAAAATGAAGATGGCAGTGAATCTGGAAACTCTTGGTGTCCTCTGGGAAGACAAAACTGTTTACAGTGCTTACAAGTCGCTTTTTCTGAAGAATTCCAGATGGCTATAAACCAGGTTAGCTCAGGATCCAGTTGGTTTAAATGTGGAAATGTTATTTACTGTATAATGCCTGGTGTCCATAGATAGGTACTTTGGGGACTTTGTAAAATTTGTCATCTAGCAGAGTTACTCAGGGCTGAACCATAATGTGAATTTTAAGAGTCAAGTGACCACATAGAAAGAAAGGAAGAGAAGCAAAAGATATCCTAAAAGTAGCTAGAAGGCACAAAGTAAAAATGATCTGCATCACTAATAATGATTTATTTTCACATATGGATTCTAAACTCTTTATGCATTTGCAAGGGGAAAAAAAATAAAGGAAATCAGAGTTGACTGAGAGGTGAAATCAAACCCTCCATCAGTGCATATCAGCAGAGTACCACTGAGATAGCCAGCTTGATGCTCCTAGCCTGTTGTTGAGCACCCTGTTTTACAAGGGGCATGATTACGCCTAGTTTGCTGTGGCTGTCACCTCAGTATTACAACAGACATAATTTGCCTCAACAGTCCTTACTCAACAAGTTCTTGCTTCTTTTGGTTGCCCTGCTCATGTGGGTGCTGTTCAGAGAGAACCGTACAAGACTGAAGCCTAGAGCCAATGTAGTTAGTGCAAGTAGAACTGTGCAGATCCCAGCACAGCTGGCTGCCTGTGTGATGATGGCCGAGTGGCACAAGCAAAGAGGAGGGAGTCAGCCAAATAGTTTGGAGAGAAAGAGTCCCCAGCTCCATTAAACAGCTAGGGTATTCTGGGAAGCCGCTCTAAATGATGTGTCATTCTGCTTTTGATTTCTTCTCTTTATCTCTAGACATAAGTAACACTAACAACTTCTCCCTGTGCCATAGTCTGTCCTCCTCTGTTCTTGTCAGGGTCAAAGACTCTTCTAGTGAAGGAGCTGACAGAGCGTTTTTTTGGAAAGTCTTCAGGCACCTTCATGTCTCCTGTAGGGTAGGCCAAACCAGGTCAACTTCAGAGCTCTCTCTGGGCTCTCTGCTCTCCCAGCTACATTGCTCAGATATTCGTAGACAGATGACGGTGACAGAACGTAGATGTTCTGTCTGCTCCTGCAGGAGGTTCCCCTACATGTTTGTGCTCCTTCCGGTGCCCTCTATCTGGAAGTAGACCTCCTGTAGAGCAGTGAGAAACTAGGGAAAAATTCCCATATCATTCTTCATCTCCTCTGTAGGATACCATTTGTCTGTCAGCTCCAGAACAGCAATCTATTAGTTTTACTTAATGTATCCAGCACTGGAGTTTTGCTACTTAGTGTGTTACAGGAAGACCAAATTAGAGCTGGTTGTTGCAGCAACAAGTTRGAGGTACCCTTGCAGTGCTGCAGATGCATGGTCCTGGCTGAGCCTGCCGTTCTGTCAGCACGGTGCAGAACGAGCCCAAATTCAGTGATGCCAAACAATAAAATCCTGTCACTTCCTACAGTGAGGCCTTAGAAATATCGCTTCTGACACAGGGCTAGATTACTTTCAAAATATTTGTGTGGCAATTGGGGAACCTGTCTAAACACATCACAGGAACCCTGATTGATCTTATGCAATCACTGTACCACCAAATGCCTCATGTATGTGAAGCTGGGGCTGTGTCAGGTCATCTTTCAGACCAAGGACAACAGAAGGTCATTAAGTCATGGCGCAGCCCTCAAAGGAGACTTGTTTTCTCCATTTTCTTTGCAGCAGGCAGACCATTTGGAAAGTGGAAAATCCCAAAGCAGGAGAACAAAGACACAGCGTGGGAAAGCAGTAGACTGCAAAGGGAAAGTTTGGGCAGGGGAAAGGAACAGAAGGCTGTGGTTTCCTACCAGAAGGCTTTGAGTTAGATGAGAGTCCAACAGAAGAAGAAAATTTGTTGCACAGGTGATTGGAAAGAGGGAGAGAGAAAAACTCTTTCAAAGGGGATATCTGGATATCCTGAGAGGATCCAGACCTAAGACCAAACAACAGCCAGAAGTGAGGAAAGGTTAGAAAGAAATGTAGGGAGGTATGCACTTGCATTTGTTGTTCTGTATAGATACTGCATGTGTGTAATCATTGCTCTAGCTAAAATAAAAGATGTTTGTGGAGCACTTGCAAGTAGACTATCTCTCTGCCTTCAACTCCTGTGTCTTTCTGAAGAAGTAACTGTGCATGTAGGCTCCTTGCAAGGTGAAGATCTTAAAAAGCTCTCCCTAAAACCGTAGGGGGCTCAGAGTGGAAGTTAGGTGGACCTTGAGCTTTCATTTAAACTAAAGGTAATGAACAGAGAGCTGGGGATCGAAGAAATGTGCCAGAGCAGCCAGGGGCGGCAGCAGTACTGCAGTCTGTTTAAGCCAAGGGAAGATTAAAAGCATGTGAGCCAGTGCTCTACCGTGGTAAGCATCCGGCTGAGGAGCATGCCAAGATGCATGTAATAAGTTTTCCAGAGGACAGGCTGGTCTTTTGGTTCACATGAACATTTTCCTGTCCAGGGACACACCTGCACCTCCTTGTCAAATACATCAGTAATATTAAGCATCTTTCAAAATGGTAGTTTTCCTTCTTCTTCGTAGAATAGATTGCTATGACTTTAAATATTACCTGTGTTTTCACTTCAGAACTTGCAGCAAAGATTCAGAAGTGCACCTGGCAAGACTAGAGAGCATTTGCTTGTTCTTCATTTCACTTCAAGTTAATTGAGGGATCTAAGCTATTTTGATTTCAAAATGAAGCTGTGTGCCCCTAACTATTTCTCTGCATTCTGCTTTTAATATCAGTGATTCTTAATTCCTGGGTTTTAGCTGTAGTAATTCTTGCCTTTCACAATGTTGCTGTAATCTTGCTCAAGTAACTGCAGAGGAGAGAAGAGTTTAGTGTGCTGCATTTTAGCAGAAAGTTTATATTCTGATTGCTGATGAATGATAAGAATAACTGTTTTTAGGGATGCTCATGTGAAATTTCATTAACAACATTAAACAACACCTTACTTAGACATGCTCGATATTAAATCTAGCCCTCAATATGGGCTGAAGATATTTAGGGAATGGCTGCTCCCAGAACATAACCAGAAGAGTAATTATACCTCATGAATGTGGAATGGTTCACAAATGCCTTTTTAGCCAAACCTCTAGAATTAAGAAAAAGTCATTAATCTGGTGAAAATACCACAAGAATTAAGTAAAAAAAATAGCATTTTGGGGGGGAGGGGGAATGTTTTTATTTAACTTTCAACTTCTGAATCATTGGGTTTTGCAGTGTCCCAGTTCCCTGAGTAGCTTTTTATTTGACTTGRAGGCTGGGGTTCTCATCTCCCACCTACTTCCAGGAGCTGGGATTTTCGAGGAAATGCCATGTATCAAAAGCCTGAATAAAACTATAAGAATTGGCAGCACTGGGAAAAATCCTCCCTTTTCCCCTCACCTCTGTTGCTGTTCTCTAACTTATATTAACAGGTGGCATGTCAAATGAATTGCAAGACAAAATCTAGCAAGAGCTGTGTTTACCCTGCCATGCGTATCTGGGATGACTGGTAATTAACTTATATCCCTCTACGCTTGTTAGATCAAATGGTGACTCTGCAGATGGACATGCTGTGAGCGAGGCTGGCGTGCGCACGCTGCTCCCCCCGGCGTGCGTGGCCCCAGCTGCCAGCGGCGGTTTAGAGGTACTCTTCCTCATCATCTGCGGCAAGAACGTGTTCAGTCTGGTGGCAACAGCAAAAACCAGTATGTTTTGCCTTGCCTGTCAGCTGCCTGAGTTCACAGCCTGGTACCAGTTTTAAAAGTAAATTGATGGTGGTGCAAACTGCTAAACCGGGAGATGAACTGTGGTGGCTAAGGAATGGACGTGGTATTTAAGGTGCTGCGTCGACTCTGGGTGTAGCCATTTCCGGCAGAAGGGTGGACAGGCCATCTGAGCGCAGCTGCGTTTTGGACTGGTGCATCTGTAGTAGACGAATGAGTCAGAGCTCAGTCATGCAATTATCAACCTGGTCAAACAAGGCCCTCCTGGCTGGCACGTGAAATCATGGTGCCAACCTTTTCTTTTTTTTCTTTTTTCTTTTTTTTTTTTTTTTACATGTCTTAGCAGTTTTCAACAGGTTTTTCACAAAAGAGACTTGATTGTGCCCACCTGCCTAGCAGCTAACTTGATTTCTTTCGACTGCAGCGTCAAAAGAAGAGTTTGCTCTGCTTATCGCATTTGTACTTTGGTTATAGTGTCAGACTTGGGCAGATTAATTGGTTGTAGCTTTAGCAGAGCTGTCAGGGTATTTAACCCATTGGAGAAAAATTACCTAAGCTGATGATAAACAGGCTTTAAATGCAGAGCAATTACTTAGTGTTAACAAAGCACCATGGCTACACACTTTGTTCAAATGCAAAAAGCAAAGCCTTATCAGTGACTCTGTTTGCAGGAGGACACTAAAAGATAACCTTTGTTTGTGTAGATACTTAGCTGATAAAATCATCTGAAAGGGAACGAGTGAAATTTCTGGTTCTGTCTTGCCTGAAGGTTGTACTTCAGATTACACAGTATCAAACAAAAAATTGTAGTAGTTGCAAATTGAGAATGCTCAATTCTTTGTTTTAGTTTGACCCCAAATCTCCTATGGTGGGTTTCTTTCCTGCTTGCCTCGATTACTTTTATTTCTAGCACATTACAAGAAAGCAATTTAGAGACCTTTAACCGACAGAACTTTGGATTTCATTGTTCACAGGAGTTGGTAAAGCTAAAGGACTGGTTAGCATTGAACTTAGTTTGTTCACTGCAAACTTAACCCTGACTGGTGGCCAGGGTTTACAGCACAGCAATCTGGTGACTCACAACTGCTCTGTTTTCAGTGATGATGAAACTGGGCTGGGAGTTTCCAAACTGCGTAAACGCTTAGGAGATGCTTTTAGTGGGCCGTGCACTCAACACCATTTGCCTTTCAAGGGCTGCAGGTCATGTTCTGAAGCAGCAGAGGTTTGAGTTTTTATTATGATGAGTCCTAACATTTTTCATTTAACCTCTGTCTAATTTGCTGCGGTTCTTCCTGTGTTTTAAAATTTGACTTAAAGGACACTGTTTATTGAATGCTTTTAATTGACGAACAGTTCCTTGCAGAGCATCAGTCAAAAGATTTATGAAACTGATTATCTTGTATTTTGCTTTCAAATGGGGATTTGCCATTCAGAGTTTGTAAATGGCCTTTATATTAAGGAAGAACTTAAAACATCAAATGCAAGCACATGTTTTGGTCTTTTCAGATCAAGGCCTTATATTAAACCAAGCATGCTCAAAACTCCATCTCATGCAGAAAATAAATGTTTTCTGCTGAGTTGTTTTTAAGTGTAGTTATCCCAGCCTGCTCTGTAGTCTCTGTCAAGATTTTAGACCAAAGTGTGATTTTAAAATCTATTTGGACGCCATGTAGTATTTTGTCTGGTCACTAATGCGATGATATGGTGTTTGTGCGCGCCCTGTCTCACCTGCTGTACTCTACTGGCTTTGGGTTCCCTTGGCCAATTCAGTCACGGCTGACAGAGGGATGGAGATGGCAAAGACATTAAGTTCTTACCTGTCACATGAGGTGTCTGAGTAGAGAAGCAAGAGACACTGAATAAGTCCTGTCTGCTCCCTATTGAAAAGGACTTTAATAAGCCATCACCTCATTAGGCTGAGAGAACCTGTGCAGACAAGCAAGCCATTGGAAACTGGGCGTCATTCATTTTGTTGCTTGCTGAACTACTTTGCTGGTGTAAATTTCCTGCTTCAAGTGATTTGTTTGCTTTTTATAATGAGGATTTTTTTTTTAATGTGTTTGAGTTTGATATTCTGGTGCATTTTGTGCTTTTGTTCTCCATCAACTAGAGGTTGACAACAAGTGGCTTCAAAAGTCACATTCAGGAAGCAGTTGAGTTTTGGATGTTTGTATTCTTCTTTCCAAATGGGACTGGTAGATGTTTTCTAGAGGAGAATCTTAATCCCAGACTTGCAGCCTAGCAAGATGTGTTTTTGAAACTACCACTCAGTGCACTGCAGCTGTGCTGAGTGGACATCATTTGTATTTTGGAAGTTCAGAGATTGAACCACCTACTTCTAGGCCGCTTCAGTGGCTTCATCCTCATGGAGCTGTGAGAGCTCAGCCTTTGGCGATGTGGTCAGGTGCTCCAGGAGTGCTCTGTGCCTCCGCGTGCATTGGCAACCACACAGGAACTAGTTGAATTGTTTCTGTAAGAAATGTTGCAAATGCTGCTCTAGCATTTTCTCTTAAAAAAAAAAAAAAAAAAAAGGGAAAAGCTCTAGCTGCTCAGCTATTTTTCTGTGGCCCACCACAACCAGAATGTGATTTTCAGGTCAACAGAAGGACTGTGAATCTGAAGCTGGACCAGCCTTACTTACTGAGAGTTTTTTAATGCCTCAGTCTCCATAGCAATGGAAATAAGTGCTCCTCTGACTTGAGTGCTTCTTCTGCAGGTACATGTGTGTTTTACTGAAGATTGGGAGGGCAGTGCCAACTTCTTTTCCTGGATATAGATTTGGGAAGGAGGAGGAGTGTTGGATGCTGGCTCTGCAGAGCTAATTACTGTAAACTAGCAAAAAGCACATGACCCTGGGAAGGCAGAAAGGCAGACCGACACATGCTTCGGGGATGGGGACTGATACAGGGAGAGAAGGACTGTCACCAGTGCCTGTACTGGCCAGGAATACCCGACAGAGTGGGGCCCATCATGAGTTTGTTCCTCAACTGCACTCTTCTTATTAGGAGTCTTATTAGGAGTAGATCTTGCAGGAAATAAAATGTGGTCCTGGAAGGCAGGGGAATGAGGTATTAGTCACTGATGTTAGTCATTGACAGCTTCTGCCTCATGGGCTATTCAGGCTAAAGACTTTCCTTAGCCTGAGAAAGGAAATCTTTCATTAGCTAATTTCGCAAACTGCTAAACCAGGAGGTGAACTGTGGTGGCTCAGCAAATAATACAGTTCCTGGCAGTGCTACTGCACTGTCTAGTGCCTGGCCTGTGTGATCAGGGGAGAATGGTGGGAAAACTTTAATGAAAGAAATTCTATCAGGGCTGAAAGATATGAATAGCTCCAAAATCCTGTTTAGAGCTGACCCCTTAGCAATCAGTTCTAATAATCTTCTGTGTACAAATGAGGAATCTGCATGTTGTCTGATATCTGGATTTCGACTGTTTTCTAGCCGTCTTTCACATTGTGCCAAACATAATATGAAGGCACGGTGTTGTAGAGCCTCAGAGCACTTATAAAGGTCAGTTAGCTTGCCACTGAAACACATTCACCTCCAACAGGAGCAATGATAGGGCCTACAGAACTGAAAAGGGAAAGCACAATATCCCAGGGAGACCGCACCTGAGGATTAGGTGGGCAGGGTGGACCTACATGCTTGGTGAGTCAGAAGTGGCAAGGCCACATTCCCGCTGCCGGAGGTGTGCCGTTAGATCGGCAGTGGCAGAGTTGTCAGTGCCTTGCTTGCAGGACTTTTCCCCTCCAACCCCAACGAAGATGAGAGTTTTTCAAAAGTGCAGAAAAACTGTGGGGCCTTGTAGCCACTCGCTTTAATAGGAGCCAGAAGTCCTAGCCTCTCCAAGGCATCTTTGAAAACATCAGCTTACAATAGTTAACATGGTTGATGGAGCAGAATAAACTAAGGTGCCTCTGTTACTTCTTAAAGTCAGTGTTTTGTCAAAGATTGAAGTTGGTACTATGTACAGTTATCCCTGCTAATCTGTGTTTTTGCTAATTATGTTGTCCCAACTTCTGAAATCCCTTCTTTGAGTTCCTGTGAACTTTTTCATTAGTCTCATGTCATGATCACGTAAGTTCATATTGGCCTTTCAGTAGCTTGGCTTTTTTGTACATGTCCAGTGGTCTTTTTGGTGTGTCAGTTCCATCGTTACAAACCAGTCTTCAGCAGAGCTTTGTTCATACATTTGATAACATGAAGAATTTTGYTTCTGCATTGCCTTAAAATGGCATGATTATAAATTAGGAATTGAGTTCATGGTTTCTGCTCTAAGCAACATGTATTGTAAAGTAGTTGCTCTTCTTGATGTACCTGGTAGCTTTTATTGCAAGAGTGATGTGATTCTCCACTCCGCAGGATACCTGAGCATGGTGCCGTGTTTGTTCTGTGCGGATACAAAACAAAGACAGTCAGCTGGTTGTGTCTCCGTCCATGCCCACAAAGATAGACTTTTTAATTAGGTGCACTTTTTCTCTTCCTGACATTTTCATGGCAGATGCACATGTTTTCCATAAACTTTCCTTGCTAATATCCACTTACCTTTACAAAATCTATTTTTCGCCATAACCTTGCTTTAGCCTGGTTGTTCATTTTGCTGCATGTGATTCTAATTAGGACATCTATTCTCTGTTCAAATTTATGTAATTTTAGCTTTACTGCACAGGTCTGTTAGAGGATAATCAATGGTCTTGCTTTAAATCTTGTTTCATTTAAGGAAAATACGCCTTTCTCAAATAAGTCATTACAAAGTCTATGCTAGTACAGATATTTCTGTATGCAAAAGGGAATAACTCTACCAATATAGATCAACTTTATGTTGGAAGAACAGTATCTGCACTGACATTTTTCCCGGTATAAGTCTTTCAGTTAAAAAAAAAAGTCACATCTCAAATTGACTGTTAAAGCTTTCTAGCAGCCCAGGAATCTTTTACTAAAAAACACTGCACCTTCAAGTATTTGTTTTTGTTACTAGGTTAATTGTTATAAAAAACAAAAAACTTTTGTACCCAGGATGAGTTTTCTACAACTGTAATGTCATCATACATACTTACCTGACAGCCAGAGAATAACACTGGCACAGCATTCATTCTCGTGGAAATAGTCAGTGTCCATGAAAAATGCTATAAAAGCAGCTGATGCTTACAGGGTAAYGTAATTACAAATTCTGACCGTCTCTCTCCCTGGCGTCATTGTTGCAGTCTTTTGGGGGAGAGAGAGAGAGTGATTGAGCTTCCCGGAGAAGAAGCCTCCCTTTTGAAGCATGATGTCAACACATCCATTTTTCTCTTTTTCAGGATCTTTCCCAGAGAGTATCTTCTTCAGCAAATCCATCTTTATTCTCTTGCAGACCTCCAGCAGGTAAGTTTCCACCACTGATTCTACATGTTAAAAACCAAACAAGTTCTCATCTTCAGTGCTAATTGCATGTTCTCCCCTCTTGCTAATCATAGCATACGCAGCTCTGCATCCAAGCCATTTCTGTGGTTTATAGTTTGATACAAAAATGGGTTAACAGGGGCATTGCGTTAGGATTGAGAGAGAGCCAGCCTAGGGCTGCAGTTGAAATGGGGCTTGAAAAAGGTTATGAAAGAAGAGTGTAGGCTGCAAAGATAGCTTTGCTGTGAGAAATTTTTCATCTGGACAAAAGCTGTTGGGGGGAGCTCGTCTAAGGCTCAGCCTACAGGTGACAAGTAATATTTACTGAAAGAACAGTTCTTTAGGAGTTTAATGAGTTTGTACAGTCCCTAGTGTATCACACTTATTTACT
The DNA here is from genome assembly GCF_003343035.1 of Apteryx rowi. Lineage (NCBI taxonomy): Eukaryota > Metazoa > Chordata > Aves > Apterygiformes > Apterygidae > Apteryx > Apteryx rowi. The sequence continues at coordinate 6,211,067 of NW_020447419.1, read as the reverse complement.
ACGTGTGCTAGGCATTACCACAATATCAAAAAAAACTCCCCAAACCTTCAGCAGGCCTACTACACAAAGTTAAGCCATGCAGTGCTACTGTGACATTTATAACCACAGCACAAGATGTGTGCCAGCAAGATGCGTCTTTGCATTGATGGTTGATGTTGATTGAGCTAAGCAAGCAGCTTGCAGCGCATCTACCTGAACAGCAGAATTTTATCACATACCAGATTAAACAAGAAGAATTTGGCAAAAAGAACTGAAAAGGGAGGGTAGGGAATCCAAGCAGAGTGTGCTGGAGTACTCAGATGCAGTCAAGGAAGTAATGAGGTAAAATGGGCTAGCTGATCTATGCACATCTGTGTACACAATCTTATGCCATTGCCAATGATATGTAAAACATATTAGTTTAAGTAGCTTTCACAGAGATTTCCCGTGCTTGACCTTGCCTTTTCTGCAGGGTGATGGGTTGTGTAGTCAGTTCTGGATGTTCAGTTGACACATTAAGTTAAGGTTGTTCAAATGCATCTCAGAGCTGGGAACTGCAGAACTACAGGAAGCAACATGTCTTTTGTTGGCTGGTAAAACCACAAGGTGGAAATTATTCCATATATATAAAAAATAAAAACGCCATTCATCTGAGGTCTAAAACTGTTTCCACAGCTTTTCAGCGTGTTCTGCTATCTCATCTTTAATAATCAAGCCATGAAATAGCAAGCTACTTAACTCCAGAGCTGCAGTCTCCCTGGTGGGCCTGTCTGTTAGCCCCCAGAGCTTTGTAAGCTGCTTAATCGGTTCCTAACATTGGTAGTAGATGTTTTAGAAGCAATCAGCAGCTTATCAAGCAACCTGTGGGAGGCAGGGTGGGTAGAAGTCACAATTTATCCATTGATTTAGCCATTCCCTTTAGCATGTTTCTTTGTGTTTATTTGTGTTTGCAAGACACCTTCTCCTCCTGCAGGGGCCCCAGCCCCAAACTTATCATATTTGAAGGCAGTATAATTCAATTACCATTTCTGCTGGGGAGGGTTAAATTGGATTTACTTTTCAATCTAGCCATATCCGTGTTATCAGCCTAGAGAGGGTTTTCCACATTTCAGAGGCTCCAAGTTTGAAATCAGATTGCCTGTTTTTGTCAAAGTGGAACCAGAGTGGAAAGGGGAGGAGGCCCCCGTTGAGAAAATGTGTCCAACAGTCAGAGAAACGCTAATGCCCTCAAAGCCCCTGCCTCCTCCCGGGTTTGTCCCTTACCACTGCCTTCTCCTGTTTGCTCATTGCTTTCCACTGACATGCAGTTTGGGTGTTTTTTAATCCTAAATGTTTCTTCTCCTTTTGATTCTTCTGCTGCCTATTTCTTCATATCCGTGGGCTGCTTTCACACTGTATCCTGCTGTCATGTATATTGTATGTGTTTGGGGAATTAACTAAAAGATTTATTAAAGATTAATTGAAAGATAAGACRTGGTGAGTGAATTAGAAAAGCAGAGAGGGGTAATCTGCAGAAATAAGCAACCTTACCCTGGTTAGTCCCAGCTCAATTCTGGTTTGTTTCCTGGTTCTCTTTAAAGAGCCTAGAAGACAAGGAATCCTTTTCTACCGAGCGATGGGCTTTAAAATGTGATATGAGGGTGTGTTCTCAGGTGCAAGAAAGTTGAAATGTATGTTTGCCAGTAGATGAAGTAGCATGTAATACTACTTTAAAAGGAAATCCAATTTAAAGCTCTTTCCATATGCGACAGAGCTCCATGCCTAGGCTTTATAGGTGCAGCAGAGTATGTACTTGAGCTGTCTGATAGTCTGGAGATGGTTGATATTTGCATCCGTTTGGACAGGGCTCTGCTGGGGGAGACCTTAACTATGAGATTAAAAGCGTGTGGGGGAGGGAATAGAAACAAAATATCTTTAGTTTTAGAAGCTTGCCAAACTCCCAATGAGGCAACGCTTTTGCTAGGCCTTTGCTGATTACCAGATGCTCCTAGGGCAGATGTGAGTAGGCCTGACCTTTAATCAAAGAGGCAGCTGGTGATGGTCTTTATTTGTATGCGCATGCGTGCGCGCGCACACACACACTGCACACACTGCACACACTGCACACCCCAGCAGGGTTTCGCTGCAAACCAGTGCCCTCCCCCCCCCCACCTGCAACTACAGCAAAGTTTACAGCAAATCTGTCTGTGGGCATTACCGTGGGGTATGTATTCTTAGCCTCTTCTTGTCACTGTTGTCATTGGAGGTATTAGCAGGCAAGATAACTAATTAGGTGCCTTCAGCTTTAACGAGCAGGAACAAAAGTGTGACAGCTCGCCTGTTCTGCCCCACTGGCTACAGTTGTTCCTTGCCAACCCTGGCCTGAGTCACCAGTGAGGCTTCTGTTAAAACTTCACTGTATCTCAGTTACCCAATTTATCCAGGGCTATKCCAATCAGTTAAAGCTTTAAAGAGGAAGACCTCCTGAAATTACTATTTTTAACAGACATAGTATACTAGGGAAAATGATGCCTCCTATTTATATGCAGTACAGTTCCTGATGGTGCAGTCACAGTCCAGGGTAGCTTCACCATAAACCTCGCGGTGATGCCAACTCTGTTCTCTGCTCATATGACTAACAGAGGTGTCACAGGTTTTGTGACAGGTGGACACAGTTCATCCAAATTGGAGTTCAAAATTATCCATTCGTTTCATGTGACAAGGGACTTTCTTTTTTGTGAGACTGTTAAGCTTTTGGTGAGCTTTGGTGAGCTGTTAAGCTTTTAAACTGCATTGATTTGGACAGAAGCTGACTCAGATGAGACTCTTGCCTTTCTTAGGAAAAATAATTCTTGCTACTTACACTAGATTCCAGTATAACTGGGTCTTTTCAATAAGAAGCTTGAAGGGGCTGTTGTGACCAGCTCAAAACTCATGTGCTTAATCCACACAGAGTAACTATATCTTGCCTGGTTTTTATGTTAAATAACAAGATATACAAGTGCACAAAAAGTATTACAATGATGTTTACTGTATAAAGACTCTTCTTTATGGATTTTTTTTCATTCTGGTTACACTACCCCCAAAAGATACAGCAAAAAAAAAAAAAAAATCTGTGTAACAGTAAAAATGACTGGAGGTCAAGGGTGGAAGCCTTGAGTGTGATAGGAGATATAAAAACATGATGATTTGAAGACTTGTTTACATAGGAACACTCAGGAAAAGTTTTCTTCGAAGTGATGAAATATGGGGATTTAAAATGATGAACTGAACTGCACTGAACGCCTATGTAAATACTGATGTTCAAAAATTAAGTGGCTTTCATTTGGCTTGTCTCCATTTACTTTGGAAGCAAAGTAAGCTAAATTGTATTAAGGCTGTTTTAATTCTGAATGTGTGTGTCTCCATACAGAGATTTAATGTAGTGTAATTCATCCATTTTAACACTGCAGATAAACTAATCCATTAACATTTAATTAGACATCCATTTAATTCAGATCAACTTTCCTGGCTATCTGTGTGTAGATAAACCATTAGGGAAGAGATCAGGGACAACGTGAAGAACAGTGGAGAGGAAGGATGAACAGGAGAGCCCCTTCTCACAATAATACAGCACGGGTCCTACAGTGAATATGAGGTACATATAAAACTCATTAATGGAAATGCTTCTTTACAGGACACATAGTGAGCATGAGGAACTTAACGCCACAATAATATTGCTAAGGCCAGAAGTTTATCATCTCTTGAGAGGATTAAGTGTCCGTAACAAGAATGTCCACAGTTACACTACATAAAATAAAGAGATTATAAGGTTTCAGAATAGACACATTACTTACTGATGAGATTATGAARATATTTTCCCTACTGATGGATCAATGATTTCATCTTCCTCTGACATATCTAGTAGTGATTACAGCCTCTGATAGGATTTTTGTAAACAATTGGTCGGATAGAAGCATTCCTGATATGAAAATCCTGATGTTTCTGTTGAAAATTTTGCAAATGTAATGTTCTCTAACAGAAGTGTGGGGAAGAAATACAAACTTCAGTAAAGCTTAAGTTCAGCCTAATTTGAGCCTGTTAGACCAGGATTAAAAAGCCATAGAAGAACAAGGAAATGGTTAAGTCTGGTTCACTTCTGCAGGCTCTTTTCTCATGTTGTACTTTCCTCTTTCCTCCTCTTCCAGGGACAAATTTGGGTCCCCTTGTATTTTCCTAGGCTGAGGCAGAGGAGGAGATCAGAGACACTCTTTCTAGCTTTCTTGCATGTGCAAAACTTTGGGTTCGTTTAGACTAATTGGTACAGGAGTCCCCAACAATAACAAAGACTCCAAGGAGATGTGGAAATGTATTTAGACTTTTTTTTTTTTCTTCAGAATTAAAACTTCTTCTGATCACTCAGTCCTCATACAATTACTGAGAAATGCTCACCTTAGATTTATAATACRCTACCTAACAACTTCTAAACCCATCAGTGGTGTTGTCCTTGTCCAACAATATATTTTCATTCACTCATAAAAACAGTTCCCCCAGTAGAATTTGCAAGTCATATAACCTTCATTTGATGAGAGTCCCTGCTGGCGGTATAATTGGCTTTCTAGCTTCCTGCTCTCTTTACTTTTGCATTTCAGCACTGAGGTGTAAAGGAGACAGAAGTGAGAGGCCTTTCTCGATGGATTTTCAGTGACACTAGCTCTCACTGAGGATGTAAGTGAGCTCATTGCAGAGCGTTGTACTAGGAGGGGAAACATGGCTTCTAAAAAAATCTCAGGTTGTTAGCTCGTAGTGGACCAGGTCTGTGCTACAAGATTTTGGTACTACAGCAGTGTCTGTCTGGAAGGTGATGGGATGGAGTAACTAATCCACATGGCTTTGCTGGTGAAAGCCAGTAGTGTAGATGTGGCTTTATTGGCAAAACTGTTTTTTGGCTAATACAGATTTGGTCTGACTTTAGAAGTGTTACTGGGATAGGTGTGTGACAGAGAATCCCATGCTTAATGGCTATGGCTTTACACACAAAAGCATTTGTGCAAACTTGGTTATATCAATGAGAAAGTCTTTTTGCTGGGATCATTTGTTTCATTCAGGGAACCAATTTAAGCTGTATCAGCTTAACTTCTGTTTACAAAAGAGATTTTCCCAGGTAGCTGTACCTGCAGATCCTTTTAAGTTTAGACAAGCCCTTATTTTGCTGGAGGGGTGGGAGGTGGCACATGAGATACAGAATTAGGGTTTTGGCAGGCCAGTGAGTGCTATGAAATCCTGCTGAGATGGCTGAAGATGTGTCTGCCCCTGTCCTCTGCTGGAGTGTAYGGCGCTCAGCAAGGGCAGCAAAATGCCAGGCACATCTGTGCCAGAGCAGCCACAGTTCACAGCTCAGCACTGCAGTGAAAACACTGATAAACATCCCCAGCCTCCCAAGCAAGAGGTGACCCAGCATGTGTGACAAAGATGCAAGTCCTGCAGTGTGTTACTGCCAGCGTTCAACTGACTACAAGTTGGAAGACATTGCTCAGAGGAGAGCTGGCTGAAAACAGTGACAGGTGTTTTCAGTGACGTGTCAGGTACAGCCCCTGCTCTTAAATATTTGGTAGGAGGAAGAGTGAGACAGATGGTTATGTAGGGAGGTGAGAAACATATGCGCTGGTAAAGTTCGTCTGTGCATTGGTCCAGTTCTCATCCTTAAGACACATGAAATGTGGAGCCTCTTCGCAGCTCTGTTGCAGGCTTTCTCTGAGACACAGGGCAAGTCATTTCTAATGGGATTGAGGTAAGGTGGGTCCCACTTTATTATGTGTGTGTTTAAGCTAGTCATCCTGGGCATGATTAAAGTCAACAGGGGGAAAACAACATTTCAGAAGGATAGTCCATCTGACCTATTTTAGATGTCTTTTAGAATGGAAGCAGCCAGTTTCCCTCTATTGCAAGTGAAAGGGACCAGGAGTGACTGACCAGCTCAGACTTAAGAGTCTTAGAGTCAATGTTGGTGTTTTAGCAAATGTGTTGTGCAATTCAAATACATTAAAGATTGTAAGGCACATAGATAATTATATGTACTTGAACTATGTGGATAGACAGAAGTATCTTGGACCATAAGGGCATAATGTTAATACCCATCTATATGTCCCTCCTTTGAGGCCTGTGAAGTATGACTGTGATAACTGTATTAGCAGAAGAATATGAAAATAATCCTGGGACGGGAAAAAATACACAATGTGTATTTCCATAAAAATTAAAATGTCTGGTGGCAAAACAGCAAATAAGCAGTTTAGATAGCTTCCTGCGTCTGTGTTGCCTTCCTCTGTCACTCATTTCTGTCACTCTCTGCAATTTGCTAGCACTGAGCCTCCTTTCAGCAGAACAGGAAACTCTTCAGGTTAGCTGATATTTCAGGTCTGTGCATAATTCCTCAAACTGCTGACAGCTCAGCTTACAATTGGTGGTAATGGCAAAGATTTTGCTAGCTTCTCCTCTTTACCGGAGTTCTGCTGGGCAAAGGAGTTGCAATCATGAATGGCTTGTGGTCAGGCAGAGCCTGGCAGAGTCATCCAGGCTTGTGGATGGGAGAGCAGGCCAGGAGAGTCTGACAGGTGACAGCCAGGAAGACAAGTTCATTCAAGTTTAATTAGGTGTGTCAAAATCTTGGAGGTGAAGTGTGGAGATACAGCAAGATTATTAATAGATATTTTTAATAGCAGAACTGGTTTTTGTTCTGCTTGAAACCAAAGTTTTCAACAAGGCTTAGATAATACATGTGGTACTTTTCCAAGTGAGTATGTAACGTGGACCACTTGGGGTAAATGTAGTAGGACCTGCCTTCTAGAATGAAACTTGCTTTAAAACAACCCAGCAGTGCTGTGAGTGGATTGTGAGAGCTTCTGAGTTGAAAGCTCCAGAGATCTTGAATTTTTTCAGCCCCTAGAAGGGGCAGTAACAATATAAGCTACCCCTTTTCTAATGCATTGTGCTAACCAGGTTTCTTTTGTTCTTTTTTGCTGTGAATAATGAAAGGCCCAGTACTGAAAAACAGGGTTAACAGTGTGAAGGATTGGGCTGTAACCTCAGTGCTGTACTTYACATAAAATGTCTGTTCAGGAGAGGCAGCTGGACATGTCCCAAGGAATAAAACCCCAAGCAATAAAATTTACCAAAGAAATAAAATACTTCTCAGGGTTACCTACTTGGATGAGAAAAGGGAAAAAGTAATTTAAATGTACTCTGTACTTACAGAGGTTTTTTCAGCATAACCCTAGCCATTTCCTTGATGTATTGCTTTCTTGTTCTAAAGTCCTTCAGAAGACTCTGCCTTAAAATGCATTGATCCAGTCCTGTGTGAGGCAGAAAAATTTCTAGCTTTTTGATGTCACTCATGAAATAATGTCTTATTGAGTAGGCATGTAAACTAAGTTAATATCTGTGCATGCAATTGCCTGCTTAGTCTTAAACACACACACACACACACACGTACATGCATGCACTCTGCATGAATGCCTGTTTGCCTGTGTGTGTACATATAGTCGTGTATATTTTTAAGCTAAGGAAGGTGCTTTCTGTTCTCTACCAGCCAGATTCCTGGTACTCTTTTAGCCTTGTTTGATTAAAACAGCCTTTAACCTTAGCTTGAATACCTGTTTCTTAAAACAAACTATAACTCATCCCTGCGACAAGATTAGGAGAACTCAGGGTGTGACAGAATTGACATGTAGCTGCCTGGAAACCTTGAGGGGAGGAAAAGGAGGAAAGAGGATTGAAACACTGGATGCAAGGCAGAAGCTGTGGGGCTGGAGCCTCTTTGCAGGGCTGCCTGCAGAGCTGGCACAAGTCATTGCAAGGCATGTTGTTTATACTGAGACACTTCCCTCTCCTTCGCGCTTGTGTCAGCTTGAGCAAAAAGAACTGCTGAATTTTCAGGCTTTCTCTGAGCAGAGCAGGRGAGGGCTCGGAGGGACCTTGTCATCCTCTCCCCGTTCTGCTATAAATTCGCTTGGACTGAAGGATAAACTCTTTACATATCCAGTTTGTTCCTCTCCCCTAACCGATGTATAACTCCATTTTTGCCTGTGCCCCCCTCCTGTATGTACTTGTAAGGACAGGGAAGCAGATTAGCAGTATTTCCTCTTGACCTTGTTTTGCTTTTTCCTCCTCTCCTCAGTGCCTCTTAGAGTTATACTGGCTGATTGCATGGGTGCAATATCACATTAACGCCGAATCTCTCAGCAACACGTAGCGTGGTCTGGTTCAGAAGGAGTGCAAACAGAAAATGGCTCTGCTGCCAGTGCAGATTGCCTGGTGCAAGGAGGTCAGAGAGAGCTACTGATTTCTGTTTATTCAAATTCTCACTCATTTCTGCTTTGGTTTGATTTATTTGGTTTTTTTCTTGTTCTTCGCAGTGTTTATCACCACATTTCCTTTCGGGATGTTCTCTGCCCTGTGTGAGCGATTAGTTAACGCAGCACAATGTGTGGCTGCGCAACATAGCATTGTGTGTCAAGGCCAGTAATGGCAAAATGGTGGCACGTGTGTCAGAGCAGCACAGAGTGCTGTTGTCAGCAGCAGGCGAACAGTGCTGGCCCTCACCTGCTCCCTTCCACTCTGCTGCCACTGTACTGCAGTGCCTTGGGACACTTGGGGACCAGTAAAGACTGAAGGCAGAGAGGAGAGAGCGTGGGGTGGTATCCCCTTTACTGTCAGCAGCTGGGAGTTTGTGGCCCATAGTATGGCAAAGGTAGGGGCTGTAGCAAAGAAAGGTGGGTTTTCACAGTCAGCCCAGGTCAGCCCACACCCGAAACACMGCTTTTCCTCTCCCTGTCCTGGAATGAATTCTGGTAAGACATGAAAGGTTGTCCCTAGTAATGTCAAATCACTTTCTGTACCTAACACACTTCCTCTCTTAAGCTAGATCTTTGGACTTTTCTTAATGGTGTGATACCTTCTCATTCCTCCCAGGTGGCTGGAGGCAGCTGGCCCATTCAGATTCAGCTCAAACACAGGCAGGTCCCAAACAGGGAGCTGTGCTCTCCTGAYGTTATTACTGGCTGCTTTTTTTCATTTGTTTTACAGCAACATGTAGTGACTCTAACCACCCTAAGAGCCCTTGTGTGTGTACACACAAGTATTAAGAAATCATTCTTCCCTTAAGTCACTTACAATTTAAATAAACAAGACAGGCAATCTGAAAGAGATGACTAGGAGTCAAAATGGAGCAAGGAAAGCTGACCAGACCAGTATATTGCACAAAAGCTGGGGCAGAGCTGAGATTTGATATCTGCTTCTCTGGGGCTTTAACCTCATGATCATCCTTCCTCCTTCCATTTCCCTTTCCTCTGAACTAAAGATTAATTGTGTATTGAACTCATAACAAGAATTCACAGTGTTAAGAATCTGGCAAACGGAAGGGAAAAAATCCTCAAGGAAATTAACAGTCTGTGAGCATTGTCTGTTCCCTAGATCTAAATGACTAGGAACTTCCCAGCCAGGGAATGTGTTTTCCCTTTCTTTTCTCTGTAGTTTGCATTATTGTTAGCTAAACATATTGTAGCATGCTAGTCTCCAAGTCCATATTTTCATGGGAGAAATCCTGACCATGCTGAAATCCATTGTGGGGTGGAGATTCCATTTTACCCTTTGTATTTTAATGCCTGACCTGTACACTTAACAATTGCTTAAAAACCTGCTTGTTCTACAGTTAGCAAATAGGTAAGGCAACCATTGCATCCTTCCTGCTCCCAGATCTGCTCTTGCTGTTCAGGCTTGCAACAGAGATCACCTGCGACAAAGAAGAGAATGTGTCACGAAACTCTTTCTGAAACAGATTGCAAAATACAAGGATAGGAGATGGATTAGATTGCAGCAAAGGAGATTTGAGATAGGTATTAGGAAAAACTTTCTAGCTGTTTTGAGCACTGGGGGAGTTGTGGAACCTCCATGGTGAGAAGTTTTTAAGCAAATCATCTGTCAGTCGATTGTGCCATAGGATGAGAGATAAAGTGAAGATATCTTGAGGTGGTTCTTCCAGCCCCATTTTGTTATGATATCATTGGTAGTTCCTTCAAAAGCTTATTTCTTGATTGTCATGGAGGTGAAGAAAGATTAGTGGATGTTTAGTCCTCCACCACCTGTTGCATTTGGAGGGTAGTGGGCAGAGTGATGAAGCCAAGCCGATCTGTTCAGAAGATTTTATTGTCTTTTTCGTTCTGTCCAAGAAGCATGTTCTATTTGGTGCTGTAATGTCTAGGCGAAGCTAGGGCTTAGCTCTGAGCTTGTTAGCAAAAGGCTTGGTTCAGATTAGTTGCTTCTGGAGAGGTAAAAAGAAAGTGACCAGGAAGAGCAGAAACTTGGGCTGTAGAGAATGGTGGAAAGCTGTGCGCTGTTGTTGACTGCTCCTTCAGATACTTTCTTTCTTTCAGGCATGCTTGTGACACTAACCCCAATRATTAAAGGACTTTCCATCCCTTCCATTTATATAATTGGGGATGGTGAATGAGCTTCACGTTTTCCACCCTTTTTATTTTCTCAGTGCCTCTTGGCCTTTTCATGTCTCTCTTGCATTGCATAAGTGCCTCCTGGCAAATTCTGTGTCTGTGTCTCAGATAGAGCCAAGTGTGTGTCTAGCCTTGAGAAATAATCATAAATTTTATTCTGTCAGGAGGAGAGGCCAGGACAATCCAGCTGAGATTTGAACCTGTAGTTCAAGGTGTTTTAGGGATTTCACTTAACCCATCCTCTCCAGGCCTGACTTGTGTCTGACATGTAAATCAGACTGGAGGAATAAGTGGAACAGATTGTTTAGCACTGCAGCAGAAGGTTACAAGGCAAACGTGTGTCTTTAAAGAGAGTGCCTTCAAATAAATGTTATCTGCAAAGAAATACACCAGCCCCTACATAAGTAGTTAATGTTACTGCTTCAGTGTTGGCTTATAAAACAGCTTTTATCACTTCTATGATGATAATGATTAACAAGCTGATTTACAAGGGTGGAGTCACAAAGCCATTGGGCAAATTTTGCTTGTCTTGCAGTGGCAGTGATACAGTACCTGAGTTTTACAGTATTTTCACCTCTTTACCTGGAATACTTAACCCTGGTGGTGGGGCTGTTAAGCACAGCAGTAGCGACAGCTGTTCTATTACGAGGATGATAACCAGGATTTCCCCTGTACTTCTGGCACATGAGGAAATTACAAATCCTCTTCTGAGAGCACAGGAGAGTTGAGGACATTCCTACCTCCCTTCTCAATGCTTATTTTCTGATCGGTTAGGCACAGTGATACGATGATGTTGTTCCTAGACGCACTGTTACTTGGTGCACTGTGGTTGTCTCTGTGTTGTGTCAGAGCTCTTAGAATATACAGATGTATGTAGATTTCCCTTCCCTTCACTCAGATCATAGATAGCTTCTGTTAAAATATCCTGCACCAGTTGATCCTTAGTTATCTTGGCTCTTTATATATAAAAAACCTTTTTTCTTTTTTCTTTTTTCTTTTTTCTTTTCTTTGTTTATACTTCTGATTTCACTTTCATTAGCATATGTTGGAAATCATTCACATCAACAAATTTAAACCATTGTTTTAATCCAGAAACCCTTGATGTGGTCTAACATACTGTGACACTTTTTCAGAATTTGTACTTCTTAACCTTGGCAGTTCCTCACACTGAGCAGAACAGTATGTCTAAAAGCTCTGAAAACTCTATATCATTTACCACAGGTCTCCACAATCCTAATGTGGGTCATCAAAGGTATTTATGATCTCCATGCAAAATAAACATTTCCTGCACTTTTAGAAGTTAGTAAAAATGCACAGACATGGTAGGAGATTTGATGACCCTCACACAAATTGAGAACATACAGACTCCTGCAGGGACAGAGGTCTTGCCTGCTTATCTGTTACTTCTTAGCTAGCATTGCTGACAGGAACCTGCCACTCAAAACAAACACATGAGAAATGTCTGAAAACTGTACTGTTTTTTTCTCTCCTGTCCAGAAAGTTCATCTCATGTCTGATAGATTTCAGAATGTTGGTGTATATGGCCATGATGCAAGGGCTGGGTATTTCTGTGGTTCTCAGCTAATAGGTGGACAGAAGAGTATGGTGGTGTTACTTGAAGCCACCGAGGGTTACAACTGACTCATTCTTCTTTCTGTTTTTTTTTTGTTTGTTTATTTGTTTGGTTTTTTTACTCTTACCTGTAGTTCTCCCTAAAACCCTCATAGTGTTTTCTCTTTGAGAAGGAAATGGTCTGAGTCTGAAGAGGAATTCTGTCCTTACTTTGTCTAATCAATGTTTGCTTTCCTGTGACACCCAGTCAGAGGCTGCTGATTATTCTAATTTGAACAACTGTCACTTAGGGACTGAACRAAGCTCTAACAACTAATTTTGCATAGGGTTTTTTGGGGTGTCTTTTGTCTTGTTCTGTTTTCCAAACAGAAAGTTGTTTAAATCTGTGAGTTTAGATCACCATCTCTGTGGGTTAGAAGTACATCTTAACAGAGACAAGAAGTTCTGCCGTTGTTACTTCAACCATCTGCTTTTCTAGTTCAGTTTTTGATATGAAAAATGTGCATATTACCTCGTGCTCACTATGTGGCTCTCCTGTGGGACTAGTTTGTACAACCCTCCTTCATGCTGGCAAGTATATTCTCATACAAGGAGTCTTTGTCGGCTGAAAAAGGAAGACCAAGCGACTTAACTTCTCTCTGATGTGTGTAATGGGCTGTTTTTTGGGTTCTCTGCACTGTGCTGCAGGATGGGAGAAGGGTTAGGGGCAAGGTTAGGGTTAGGGAGGTGTGGGGGTCTTCAGAGATGGACTTCTGCCAGAGTTGTGCTTAGCCGAGAAAGCTGGGATGAGGGATGGGGTCAGGACAGAGCTGTAACTTAGCATGTGTTTGGAGTGGGACAGGACTCCTTTGGCTCTGGTGCAGGATAGGGCTGGGGGCTCAGAAATGTGTCGTGAAGGTAGGGATGAGGATACCAGTCAGAGTACCCTAGGCTACTTCTGCTGCTCCTGGAAGTTTTCTCTGGAGGTTTGGGATGCTGCCGCCTTGTGCTCTGCTCATAGTGAGCTTTTTAGGAGTATTTCTCTGCCTGTGTAGGATGCTGCAGGCCGTGGCCTTTCCTATCTGGAGGTAGTTGGCAGCACACTTGTATCTCAAAATACAACTTGACAGAGCGAGGGAACTTTGTCTTTTGATAGAAGAATCAGAAAACCCCAGAGGACCAGCGGCCATCCTGACAAGTAGTGAAACTTTGAATGATCGCACATTGCCTCATGATAATATTAATATGATGTGTCCAAAGGGATTTTGACTTGTACAATAGCCCCTGCTGCCTTTCATCTTCTCTGTCTTCCTGCTGAATGAGGAAAAACATACCCCAGTGCATGTGCGTTTTGCCTCCCCCCACCCAAGGCTCTCGCAGCTGTTGCTAGCATTGGTTTGTCTGCTAGTGTTCAGCAGTTTCTGTATCTCCCCCTCTGCTTATATGGAGCTCAACTGTTTCTTTGGATTTGCACTGCTACCCAGCTGGACATAGCACAAAGATACAGAGAGAAGAAAGCTTGAGTTACCTGTATTCATAAATTTCTGACTTGTCTGAAAAGCTGCCTTTTTAGAAAGCACCTAAAACAACTGTTCCTAAACCTTTTGCTCCCAACAACCCTTTGTCGTCTGATAAGATACTGTGTCCCCCTTTAATTTCTCACAACGCTGCATGCAATTGTCTGCTTTCCCCCTTGCTTTCCAATGCCATCCAGGCCTTCCCCAGCATCTCAGCTTTTCCGAGCAGAGAGGAAGAGGCTGGGCAGCGGGCAGCCCCGGCTCCTGCTGGCTCTTAGCTCTCCTCTCCCCGTGACACCAAAGGGAGGAAGGACTGCAGCCCCACCACCTGCAGCCGGGCTCTCTGGCTGGAGGGATGGACCTCTGCCAAATGCAGAGCCTGGGAGCCTGCTTAGGAAGTTCCTCCAAAGCAAAGAGTTTGTCCCATTTAGGGTGGGAGATATGGGGAAGGTAGTACAAAAAGCAGTGTTGTCGGTTAAATCAACATTTTATTGGTTTAAATCATAAGTTCTTTGAGAGCATGGCCTGTCTTTTGTGTATGCACATGTGGGTGTGTATTTTTACACAATTCCTAACACAGTGAGACACAAAGTTAGGACCTGGAATATGTAAAGCCAGTGCTTTATGTTCTGTGTCAGCTTACAGAAAAGTGTTTTTCCAGAACCACAGAGAGGGTCAGTGATGCTGTTCTGAACACTGGGGCTCTTAAGAGAGAGAGGACCTGCCTTGGGCCTTGTAACAGGAATAGTTTCCTCTTGTTGTGACCATCTGTAGGTAGAGGAGAATTTGAACTCAGCCATAACTGAGCAAAATTTTAATTTGGTTTAAACTTTTTTTTTTTTGAGACAGGAATATTTTTAAGGCTTTGCGGGTGTATGTTGAGATTGTATTACATTACAAGGATTTAGGACAATGGTGATGTCTTTGGTCTCTGCTCCTTTGACATAGCCTTCATTTAGTAAGTTTTGTGCTAAACTTCCACATTTGTTATGGAATGGGGTGGACTGTTCTGCAGCTTGTAATGTGTAGTTTCACAGTCTCTCTAGACTTAATGTTCTCTAGATTGTGTAAAGTCTGTAGACTTTACATGTTTGCCTGCAGTTGTGGGGGACAGCCAGCTGATTCCTACTAGCTCAGATACCAGAGAATCTGGACATTTAGTTTTCATTAGTTTAAAGAGAATAAGGTAGTTTTGAAGATCTGGATTCTTTCCGAATACATCAGACAAACAAGGGATATGGGAAGGACCTGAGAATATTGCAGGGGGATTTCGGAGATGCGAATGGGAACAGGTGTTATTATGGTGAGGATGTATCCAACATACAACACAAATGCTTCCTTATTGCTGCTGCTTAAGGTGCAACTTGTTTCCTTATTTGTTCAGATCCTTTTAATACAGCTGTCACTCATGTGCATGGGCCCTTCCTAACAGTGCAGTATTTTGCTATTTTTAAGCCTTCGATTGATTATTTAGTTGGGTTGCTTATAGGCATGTGGAAAAACATACTCCTCTACCATTTCTCTAAATGTGCTTTTCTTTTCATGGTGTGAGAATATTATGGGCAGACCAGAGAGAACCAAAAGAGATGGATTATATATACTACTTTCTACTCCCAACAGACCATTACTGGCTGCAGGTCTTGAACATGACACTGCAATTTCCTTGCTCCACATGTGAATAATAGCTGCAGTCTTAGAGACCAAATTGAGGCACTCCCCTCTCCCCCCCCACCCCCCACTTTTTTTTTTAAACAAAACATGTAATTTTCTGATGGTTTGCCAGAAAGCCCATTGAATGTAGAAGATTGCATCTAGGCTAATGGACGTATTTTTCAGACTTCCTGCATATTTTAGAAGAGACCTTCTCACTGCTGACCCTGCCAGAAGGGCCTGCTGGTGGCTGTTCTCTGCATTCTGTTAAAGTCTTCAGGTCTCAACCTCGGCCTGAGAGCTGGGTTGAGATACAAGGAGCACTTGTGTTTTTACCACAGTGACACAAGTGATTTTGAATGCTCCTGGGAGCTGGACAACTGAATGTCACCTAACTCCTGCAGGTCTGCAGGTCTGATTTGAGCAGCACGTTTGTCACCCAGCATTGAAAGCATTATTTGCTCTCTTTAAATTTTGAAGAGTTTCCGTCCATGCTCCATTTCTGCCCTGCCTACTGCGTTGGTCCCCTTCTGTAGCAGGTCCCCCTCTGTAGCAGGTTTCCTATTGAGAAACGTGTCTCTGAAAGGTTCTCTGGGAGGATACACATGTAAATGTGATGTCATCTAACAAAAGTGTARCCTCATCATGATTTAACAACCACCTAGCACAAATGTTTAGGGTCTTGGAATGCTTCACCACAACAGGGGATTGTATTAATCAGGCTGATAGCCAGTCCTCTGCCARTGATAACAGTTTCTGGGTGAAGCTGACCGGCTCTCTGCTGGGAGAAAGCCTGGGAGATGTCAGCAAGGGCTGGGGCAAGCCCAGTGATTTCACCCACTGCCCGCATGGTTTAGATGTGAGCATGTAGGATTTAGTCTGGGCATGGAAGTGCCTCCACGTAGGTTCAGCCTCTCATTCCTAACATCTGGAAGGACTGGGCATAACCCCTGCCACAAGCCGCCAGCCTGAGCTCAGCTCCAGGCCCACGCATCAGCCAGCAGCCTGGGTGGAAGGAGCTGGGCCTTGCGGGTCAGTGGGGCCAGGGCACACACTACTCCTCACAGTGCAGACACAGCCTGTGTGGCCTCCTTTATCCTCCACACTGAGACACTCAGGCTTGGTCACTCCTTGGAGACCCAGCAGGAAAACCCCCTGTGATGCCCTTGGAGGAGGAGATGAGATTTTGGCTTCTATTGTAAACTGAAATGTCCTCAGGAAAGGTTCAGGTTAAAGCTTAGGAATGAGTGTAACAGTGAGAACAGAAATGGACTGAGTTAGATCGTGTGGGGGCTGTGGAGCCTCTGTCACTGAAGGGTTTTAAAAACAGATACAGCTGTAAAATATGACATAGATGTAGCTGGCCCTGCCAAGATGGCCTCTTGAGGTCTTTTTTTTTCCATGGTTACTCTGATATCTGGCTAATGCATTATATTTGTTTAACACACTTCTGTTCTTTAATCGCTTGTGTTTTCATGAAACTCAAGATCTGATTCCATCGTCAACTTGGAGAATGTCCTGGGACCCTGCCATCATGGTTCTGGGATGTCTGAACTGACCCACCCTGGGCCTCTGTCTGTCACAAGGGAGTGCTTAATCATAGGAGAAGTTCTGACACCTTGGATTACATGTCCTACGCTCCCTTTCCCAAAGCCATAAAGCACTCACTATGGAAGTATTACCATGAAACTCTTCTCTGGGGACAGCAGTTAGAAATCATCTCTTTTGCTTGCCAGAGTAAATGGAGATGAGAATTTTATTAGGTATAAACACGAATGAGAGAAGGCTGCAAGGAAGAGTCATATCCTCTGCACAGCCTTGAGGTCTGTGATGAAGTAAAATGACACAAAATTTGCAGATGCTAAAAATAGTGATAACATCAGTTTGATGTTGCATTTTGTCTTCCTCCTATAATACAGTAAAATGGCCTGTAATTCACATTGCAAAATTGGCATGCATGGTTCTTTGAAGATATAATCTTCATTGTATGTCTGCAGTGGCCAAAGGTACAAGTCAACCCACTACAGTGCTATGATGAGCCATACAAATAAATAAACAAATTGTGATGAATAACACTAGCTCTACACAGGCAGCTGCCTACTCTCAGTCTGTCTTGCTTGGGTTGTGAGCTCTTTGGGATAGGAAACCCTCTGTGCCTCGTACAGACTTAAATTCACTTCTAGTGCTTAGGATGGTAATAGAATATGGTAATTTTATATATTACATTATATAAAATGTAATTTTAATTCAGAGAAGTAACTCTTAAGTCTTGCTGACATTAGTCCAGTCTTAGAGTTTGTCTGGCACTCTATTTTCAGTATGGTATTTTGAGCTGAGTTTGTATAGCATGTTAGAAGTGATTGGTATAGCATGAAAATGCTTTGAAAATATGTATGTACTGTGGTTCATTTATTAACTTTGTATGTGTATATCATCTGAGAGTGCTAAATGGCTTTTTGCTGGGCGTGATCTTGGCAGTGCCACTGGCTGGGTGGCTTYGCTATTTCTTTCCTCCTGTTCCCTGAATGCTGTTAGGTTTTGCAGCTTTTCCCTACTCCCAACTTGTTTGGCTTTATGACCCTCTGTAACTGTGGAGTCTGAAAGCAAAAAATGTCTTCCTTTAAACTGAAAAACAAAAGTCAGTCTAGGGGAGCTAAACTAATGTCTCGCCATCTGTTAGAAGGTTAGTAATATCGCTACCTTGAACTGTGCCTTCGTATTTCTGTTTCATGCAGCGATCTCTCCACATTGTTTATATTCTGGTTTAAGGGGATCTTCCTATACCAGGATGCAATAGGAGCGTCGTTTTTCCTCTAACATGAGCAGATGTCCTATCTGTGGTACTAGCAATAACATTGCTGCTTCCTGTTGTTGCAGATGCTGTTAGCAGTCTAGAGCTCAAAGCAAAGGGGGGGCACGTATCAGCCCAYGCTGCTTGATGCCATCAGCATCAACGCTACCTATGCAGCTCCTTTTCTACTTGTATGCTTTAACAGTGCCCAGCTCAGCTAATGGGGAAGAAGTTACCCTGCAATGCAAGTTTATTTGCTTTCTGCTCTGCATAGGGGAGGAATGCTTCTGCAGTCTCTCTTGTTCTTCTCTGCCTCAACCTCTGTCTACTCTAGACTGGTTTATACTAAACCCACAGTACAAGCAATGTGTTACCATATTGGGGGAAGGGGGGCCTGAGCTGAATCTGGCACACATTTAAGTGTAAATCTCCCCACTCTTAGGTTTCAGGGCACAGCCTTCAAACGGCAATTATTGCATTCTTTTTGCTTTTTATAGGAGGTCACTATCAAATTCTGTGACACATTTCTATCACTAATCTGGCAGGCTGCCATTCAGACCACAGGAAGCCCGGCAGAGAAGAATATACACTTAGGGCCTTATTCCATCTTCATTATTCCCTACACCAGCAACATTCCTTAAAGGCTCTGGAAGTTTAATCTGAATGGGGAGTATTTTGCCTGAATAGCACCCCTTATTGAGACATTGTCACTGAGTCACAAATTTAGATGAGTGTTGTGGCTAGCAGTTTAATCTATACTACATGGTAGTTTTTTTCAGGCCAACACAGGGAGTGTTAATCACTTCTAATGGTCTAACAGGATTGTTTGACAGTGGGGCGTGAGGGACTTCTTGATTTGAGAGCTGGACACTGAAGGAAAAGACTAGTACCCATTTAAGAGTTTATCTGAGAATTCACCTCATTACAGAAATGACTAAATAATGTATTTTAATGCTTATCAATGGGAAACACAACCTTTACTAAAGTAGGAAAGCCAGGAGTCTGTTCATGAGAAATAGCTTGTGGACTATAACTGTGCTTATGAGGAAAGGAAACAGAGACAAAGCTGTGATTTGTGCATAAAATTTAACAATAAATGAAATTCATAAATGTAAGGCAGTCTCCATAGCTGTTGGTTAGGTGATAATATGGAAGCCTTAAACTCTTTTCATATATACTCTTYTGAGACTTAATATGTGAATGCGTTGTTGTGCTTACAATGATCACTATTCATGTATGTCATTGCTATATAGAGACAGATAGTAATATTTTTCCACATTTGGATYGTTGCCAGTTCATTGGCCACTATTATTATTTGTGATTTTACACAGCTATAACCGTTGGGAAATTACTTCCCTGTTACTTTAACCAGCTGCATCTCTACATTTATAAACATTATTCCAGTCTTTCAAGGAATTCTGGTCATTTTATGGGTTCATTCAATGTTGTCTTCTTTTCATTTCAGGTTATTGAAGGAAAGCTGGCTCCTTTCTTGGGGAAGGTGATCAAGTTTGCCACTTCTCATGTGTACAGCTGCAGCCTTTGTAGCCAAAAGGGTTTCATCTGCGAGATTTGCAACAATGGAGAAATCCTTTACCCCTTTGAGGACATTTCTACAAGCAGGTACTGTATGTCATTCATGCATTTGACTCGCACATAGTATCCTTGCAGGTTCCAGCCCTAGCGATGTCTTTTTAAATAACTAGGGACTGGATCCCACTGATTCACGTTTCTGGACAGCTACTCTAGATTACTGGCCCAGGAAGGCCACCAAGAGCAGGCTTGGAAATAGTTGGGAAGAGCTGCTTCCCAAAGCCCTGTAAGTCTCAGAACAGCTACTCAAAATGGGAAAAGTCCCTAGTAGTACCTCAACTGATTTATCCAAAGCTCTTCTGAGTTTGCAAAGTGTCCTTCAAAGCCAAATGGATTCTCAGAGTGATCGCAGACTTCTTTCTGGTCTCTGATGTCACTGGGCCCATGAGGTACTGGGACTGTACATTATAAAGTAATAACCATCTGTTCTGAAATGTTTTTTCCATGGAATGTTATGGTTAATTCTCTGCTCTCTGTGTGCGTACTCCTCTGTGGGTATGTGTGCAAGTTTTTTTTTTTTTTTAAATGACTGCTATTCTCAGGTGGGTACATAAATATAGATATACACCAGGCCCTAAGTAAAACAAAAGAATATTTATTTAACATTATATGGAATGCTTGATGACAGATCAGGGACAAGAAGTAAAGGASACTATATCTAGTTGCAATTGCATGGAAAACCATGCAAAATGCAGTAAACCAGACCAGGCTTGGCAACACAGCAGTGCTACTAAATGTCTTGGATTTTGAAGAAAGGGAATTAATTTTTTTTCATGCAACGGAAAGATAGTATATATGACAGCACAGCATTTCCCCCATGCAGAAGTACCCTTCTGGCTTTTTCAGATTCAGTCCTTTTAATTTGTTCTCCAAAGAGTTAGTTGTGTTGAAGAGAAAAAAAAATTGGAGAGCCACCTTTGGAAGCAATCAGGAGTAACCTGTTCAAAATGCTTCATTTAGAATCTGATTCCTTTGCATGTTTAAAGATGTTAAATTCGGACTAATGAAGGCCTCCTGTTTGGGGATTTTCAGCCTGACGTGACTTTCAAAGACTATTTGCACATTCTTTCTCCAGATTCACATTCCAAAAAATGCAGAGACAAAGCAGTGGACATAAGTTAAACAAGGTGTGTAGCTGAGCTCTATAAATGGTTTTCAAGAAAAAAAAAGTATCTAGGGTGTAKGAGGAGGTAGGTTTAGTTAAAAAGGGAGAGACTAAGATGAAATACAGCATGATGACTATTGAGACTGTATAAGGCAATTAAAAATATTCCCAAAAGCTTGATGAAAACATATAACAGTATTTAGGAAGACAAGTTCACCTGAAGTATCTGTGTATTTGATTTGCCTGGGGAATTTTTGGTCACAAAAACATTGCTTGGGTGCATATTGCTCCCCTGTCCTTCATTTGAGATCAGACATACCTTGCAATTATGGAGTTTAAAAACTTCTGGAACCAAACAGCATTTGTCAGCATTCAGTAAAAGCCAAAAGAAACTGCTRTCTCCTGTTTTTATGTGAATTAGAAGCCAGAAATTACTTTTGTTCAAGTCTCACAAATGTGAAATCGTGGTTGATGTCATGCCAAAGACAGCACTCTTCGTTAATGGTTTTAATTAAAACACAATCAGCGTGAAAAGTTCTCCAATATTTCTTTTTTTTTTTTTTTGGTCAGAGGTCATTCTGTTTGCTCCTTTTGTACTCCTTATCACTAAACCTTGCTTTTATCCCCAGCTTTTTCCATTTCCCTTCCTTGTTAGTTTTCTCATCTCATTACTACTGGTGTGCAAATGCACCTCTGTGAAGCTAACAAGATTATTTCAGTTCCGTATTTTTGCTCTTCTCCACCTTCAGGCTGAAGGCAAGTCATGCTAACAGAGGAACTTCTGTGTTTTACTGTGCAACTCCATCGGCTGCAAAGCAGTGGGGGAGAAGGACTGGTAGAGGGGTTTTTGTGTTTGTTTCCATCTTACACAGATGAGAGAGGTGTCTGAGGTAGATGCCCTTACCACTACAGTGAGAGGCATAAGGTGAAGAGACTAGTTAGAATTAGGTAGATGTGCATAATAAACTAAAGCAGATGCAATTGCAGGCCGCAAAAGGTTAGTGTGAAGACTTGCAATTATACCTGAAATTTCTGATGATGTATGTTTGGCTTTGCTTATTAGTTAAGTATAATACAGATGTCTGAGTAAACACTTAACTCAGATTTGTGATTCAGTTGTACTGTTTTGAGTTCCATAGTGTGTAGTGAGAATTGATTACAGTTCTCTTTTTCCATCCTGTTTTTTTTGGAATTGCTATCTACATCATAGTACTCACATCTCATACTCGAGGCCACCTAGGCTTTGAGTACCCCAGCAGTAGCTGCTGAATTGACAGAACAGCAGCTGAACGCTGGAGACCTGGTTTTCCTTCTTGCTTTCAGATGTTGCTCACCTACTTTGAGCATGCTACTAACCTGTCAGCAAAGTGGGCTGCTRAGTTAGAGGTACTCAAAAGTGGGTGCATGGCAGCTTTTGCAAACTTCGCCTCTCTGTTGAACGTTTGAAAAGTGTGTTAGTGTGTTTTGCTGTGTGTGTGTGCTGAGTAGGCATTTGTTTTTCTGGCTACCTCTCTGACCTTTCTTGTTCTTTGGAGAGAAGAGTGACAGCTGTCAGAGTGGCYATCGTGATGCCAAGGTGGTTCTCAGCTGGCTGTTAACTTTCCAGCTTTGTGGTCTCCTAGGTCAGCTTTGAGGCAGAGAGATTGTTTCTCTCCAAAATATTCCCAGCAGTTTCTGGAGCAGTCTTCAGCTGAAATTTATGAAGGATGGGCTCTTGTTTAGGTAGATATATCTGAGAGAAAAGGGGGGCCCCTCTTGAGGGCTGGAGTTTCTCTTTGGTCAGGTTATTTGCTTAAGAGTCATTTTTGTCAGTCCTCGAGCAAACAGAGTGAATACCTGGGTTATGCACTCCACGGGGTTTGAATACACATATATTACATACTCTCCTCTCCCTAATCAGTGTGAGACATTCCTTGTGTGCAAACGGTTCCAAAACAAACACAATCAGGTCACTTAATTAGCGTGTCTTAGCGGGGCTGTGCTTGGCAGGCTCTGTGCAGCCTGTTCAACGCAGTGCAACAGCTTGCCCTCAACCTGAGCGTAAGGGTGGGCTCCCAAAGTCAGAAGCTTTCTAATGATATTTCCTTTCTGTGGCTTTTCATGGGAGGTGGCCATTCTGTATGAAGCTTAATGAAGGCTGTAACTCAATAGTTAAAGAAAATCTGAAAAATCGGCMCATCCTTTTGGGTCTTCCCATCTGTTTGATTCCTCTGTTCTCCATTTTCTTACTTTCTGCCCTTCTTTCCCTCATTTATTTAAGAGTTCATCACAGTTCTTTCTGAATTTCACAATATCTGCCTCTTTCTGAAGGTCTTTAAATCATGAGAACTACATTTAAAGCCTCCTGTGTTAATTACACATTTCAAGGACCAAATCGCCAAATAATGTAAACTGTTACAGCTCTGCTTTCGTTGGAGTTCTGGCAACTTAAAACACCTGAGTATCTGCCTCCTGTTTTATTTCTTGGATGAAAATTTGCCCTGGTTTTAAATTTGGCAACTAAATGAATAAAATTACACTATTACATCACTAATTTCATTTACAAAGGCATTGAGAAATAAGTTTAAATATCCCTGATTATAAACTGGCTGGTTAGAGCTGTCCTTGCCTGTTTGTTAGCAGTTAGGCACTGCCCCTTGAGTTGTCACCATTAACGTGGTGAAAAGTTTGTTTCATTCTTCTAAAATAAAAAATAAAAGCAGAAATGAAAAAATGCCCATGCAGTGATACTGTAGTCTATAATATGTGATCTTACTTGTTTTATGACCTAAAACACCTTTAGCAAGGTGTTTAGGAATACTCAGAAAAATGCCGTTGGAATGAGTATAGATTCATTCAGTACAAGAGTTTTCTTTTTAATTAGGTAATTAAGTAATTATAATTTTGGTTATGGTTAATATATGCTACCCAGTTAACAAAGTTTTGATCTTACCAATGTGTAGGCATATGAGTGACTGCTCTCCTGGGCGATTTGCTGTGTTTAGCTGGTAAAGCTGCTCACTCGGTTAAGAACTGGTTAGTCAATTCCTTGCCTTTTATGTGGTGATTGTAGATGTATGTGAACTGTGGAGAGTGGTTCTTTTGTGTTCATACCATTTATCAAGGCTAAACTGTTTTCACTTTGCAAAGTTAATTAGTTCTGCAGATCAGTTAAGACATGTAGACAAAGATACAAACCAGAAGACCCAAGTTTAAAATAGATGTGCCACAGAACAGGCTTGACTATATCAACCAGCTTGGATGCCTTTGGCCACCATCCTGATAAGACCTATGAATATACTTAACTTTACACATAGTGAGAAGTCTTACTAAGGGCTCTGAGGCTGTGCTTAGCTTTATGCACATGCCAAAGTCTTTGCAAGATTACAGCTCATTGTGTTATGGATGCTGTGTCACTGGAAAAAAAGGGCCTTGAGCATTTGGGGGAATGTTAAAGACATATACTAGGAGGGGAGACTGAAATATGTAGCATAGAGCACTTCCAAAAAATACCTTGGCAGAGCTCAGGTGCATCACTCAAAGTGTATTATTTTCCATCGTACCTTTGGTGGTTTGTTTTACGCTGGATAGCCTTTTCCCAGGCCCAGTTCCACTGAGCTATGCTAGTAATTTAGGACCTGATTTTCAAAAGAGTTTAGTTTATTGGATGTTGATCATTTAAAAAGCTTGGCCAAAAGCACCCTGAAGTGATCTGCTCAGGACTTTCTTTAAAGAAACTCGGAGATGCTAAGCTCACTTGATAATTTAATTTCACCTGAATCTCTCGCAACTAGTCAAAATCTCTTGGACCAAATCTTCTGATTTTTGTCTGTGCACGATAGCAATGTAACTTTACCTAGAATGCGCAAAAAGAAAGCAATAGCCTATTTCCCTTTCCCTACAATACACTGGCTTTTCCATCAAGCACTGTATTTTGGAACTGGCTTAGTTTTAGAGATTGATTTTACCTACCTCATGTCAGAATGGCATTAGTTAGAAATGTTCTGGGTAAAGCCAGATTAAATACAGACATGTAAGTCACTTCACTTGTTCAACTCAGTTCAGCAGTACTTCTCAGTGGGTAATACTACTGTACCCCTGTTGCCGGTGTACAACAGTGGAGGGATGGAGGGAGAGTCACCAGGGCTTGGCCTCACCCAAGTTTTGGTTCCCAGTGTATTTCAAGCAGAAAGACCTCTGCAATGTTACATGTGCATTGCTACCCTTTTTAGTCCATTAAAGTCAACACTACCGACTCTAAATGTTGAGAAATCCTAAGATTGCCTTAAGAATCATGCTATTCATTCATTTACTTTATTTTTTAAATGTTGAGTTCCTTTTTTTCATCTTAGGTTGGACTGGGCATGTCTTCAGCATTACAGCAGAACTGTAAAATCCAGAAGCCTTTGCTTTTCTCTATTAAAAAGAGCAAAAATTCTGACCTAATCACAGGATTCCAAGAGTGGAGACATAAAGAAAAATGCAAAATAGTACAAAGTCCTACAATCAAATTATGATGATTGAGGGCATAATATTAATGTTAATAATATTACGTAGTTCTTTGCTTTTACATCTTCAACCACCACTTTGTGAATACAGTGTATTAACAATATGAGAGATAAAGAGGACAAGTCAGGTTCATGGTGYGGCAGCTGGCAGAGGACCTGGGTTTCAGCAGTGTAAACACCTGAGTATCTGTGGCACCTCAGCCTCTCCAGTGGTTTGCATGAAGGGGATCTATCCTGTGTAAGACTTTTCTCCTTTCCAGAGTGACTCAGCTCCACTGACTAGAGTTTAACACTTCTGTTTCAGATTGCATGTTTTAATACTGGCTTTAGTGTCCCTTTACTGATTTCTTGTGAATTGCTGTGAACAGGCCCCAAGCTAGCCAAACTCCTTGGCTTGGGATCTTTGAGCTCACATGGTTCACAAAATGCAGTGCTGAGGCGTGCAGTCACTCCTTAATTCTCCTGCTGAATGCAAGTATGGAAATACACGTGGATAAATGTACCATAAATCACTGCAGCCACAGCTGGGGTGGGAGCTGAGAACACACTTCCCTCCTTAATCAGGAGCGACCGGGCTTTGCAGAGAGAGGCATCTGAGAGCTGCAGGATTTCTTTGCTCCTGTTTGACCCTGCTGCCGCACTTTGGTGCGGTAACTCAGTGTGTGTGCACAACTGTCACTGGAAAATAGCAGGTGGTTAAATCAAGCCGTTCTTGTTGTTCAGCCCAAGTCCATAACAAATTGTTCTGTGAGCACCCAAAACGAAGGCCAGCTTGGCATTTTTTTCTTTCTTCTCTGGTTTTGCTGGGTCTAATAAGGGAGGAGATGACATGGAGGCCCCCCCTGCCTGTGGGGCACTAATGGTTTTCTCTCCTCTCCAGCGAGCTGCCTGCTTTTCCCCAAATTGATGGGGATTTAACACCTCTGGCCATTTTGCAGATGTGTTGGATGTAGTTGACCTTGGCTCGTGGGTACTGCTGTGACTGGATGGGGAGCGGAGGCAGCATGGGCTGCGGGGCAGCTGGCGGCGAGCCCAGGGCGGCTGAGCTGGGGACAGGAGGTTCCTTCGGTGGCGGCTCCCCCCTCCTGGGGCACTTCCCCGGCAGCTCATCTAACCCACGCTGTGTGTAAGGGAGGTTAACCCTGGTCTTGCCTTGTCTGTGGAGGTACCTTGTAGTGTGTCATTCTGCCGTCTTGACGTGGCTCTCCTTGGTGAGTCCTGTCAGCACAAACTGCTGGCTGCCACCTGGAACCAGTTCACCTCTCTGCACTGGTTTCCACAGCACACACGCTGGGCTGATGCATGGCAATTAGTTGTTCATGCTATGACTTTACCCTCCAAGGCCAGCCCAGAACCCAGCCACTCCCTAAAAAACAAGAAGCATCGTCATGCCGTGCTAGCACACCAAGGGTAAGCCCCACCTAGCGAGAGCGGATGTAGAGAGGAGGACTATGATTATGCTTTGAATCACCACCTCTGCCCAGTGCTGGCTCTCGGAGCCCTGGATTCATCATTTAGAATGAATTTCAAATGTAATGATTTCAAGTTTCATGCAGTGGGTAGAGGACTCTGTTCTAGTTTTTGTATGGCTTTCCCCCCCCCGAGAGGCACTTTTTTTTTTTCTAAAGGCTGAAGTATTAACAGTTTTTAAGTGTGGTATTTAAAAAAAAAAAGCCATAAGTATGTTGTGAAAGGAAAGGGAGGGAGGGCATTATCCTAACAAGCTCCTTCTAGGGGCAAATCAATGCTGTATTAGTGCCAACTTTCTTACATTCGTTTACTACACTGGAGTCCCTTTTTCCTCCCTAGACAGGCTCCTCRGATTCATTCCTAGGCAACTGTGATAATATTGCTGCACGTGTGTGTCAGGCATTGATTGCCTTTGGGCTTTTTTGTGTTGTCAGTGAACACAAGCTAGTCCATTTTTTTTCCTTGTGTTTTGCTAAAGTCTCCGAGAGTTCTGGAGGGCACCGGTACAATATTCACAGCTGAGCAATTCAGAAGTACTTGCAGGCAGGCACATGTGCCTGGCATGGCACGGTGAGCAAGTTGGAAACCCCTAGACAAGGCTTGTTTAAGCTACTGTGTTTTGCTCTTTGKTTTTTTTAATAGCCAATTACAGATGGCTTAGTACTTTGGATGCTTAGTGCATGTTTGGCATCATCTAAAGAAAATATAATGAACAACCCATGTTTTTTCTTATTTTCACTCTTTGTGGGGAAGAAAAATAATAACCTGAAGAGGTCTAGGCAATGAAGGGCTCAGTTCTAAATCAAATCCTTAGTGAAACTCCCTTCAAGGGATTGCTTACTTGAGCAAATGCATGCAAAATCTGGCACAGGGGAAGTTGTTCTTCTATGAAAAAATAAAAACATGTGAAGTTACAAGAGAGAAAGGATGATGGGTGTTTATAGCACTGCACTGAGATAGGAGAGAGCTGTTTTCATTTCTCAGCTCTTCTAAGAGCTCCTGGCAGACCTCAAGCAAGTCAGTTCCCSTCTTGTTCCCATTTGTAAAATGGGAATGCTGGTATATCTCTTATCCGCCATGTGTTCATTTCAGGGATGAACAGGTTTTGCATAGCTGTGGGCCACC
The DNA here is from genome assembly GCF_003343035.1 of Apteryx rowi. Classification (NCBI taxonomy): domain Eukaryota; kingdom Metazoa; phylum Chordata; class Aves; order Apterygiformes; family Apterygidae; genus Apteryx; species Apteryx rowi. The sequence goes on along the minus strand of NW_020447419.1, from coordinate 6,183,339 downwards.
TGAATTCCCAGCTAGGTGTTTGGAAGCCCAGGCAGTACAACCCCACATGCGTGGTACCAAAGCTGGCTCTTCTTGGCCAGTTCCATCACCTTCATCCCAGCATGGTCATGCTGGCGGCCTGCCAACCCGYAAGGTTCCTAGAAGCCAGCTAAAACTGCCTTGCAGACCACATTCTAGGCCACCAGTTGACCATTCCTGGTTTATTTTGTCTGTTCAAGGTGAAAGACCTTTGAGGCAGTCTGCCTCTTTGTGCGGCAGCCCCTCTTTGGCACCTAAATAGTGGCCTAATACAGAGGAGAAATACAAGTATAATCAATTGGTTGTGCAGAATCTAGAATTATTTGAGCAATAAGGCTGTGAAATACATGAGGGAAGCATGAAAACAATTTGCCAGAATTTACAGTTTGCCAAATATTGATATGAATATGTATAAAAAGTCCATACTCAATGGGACGTATTAATATTGGCTGTTCCTCAGCACAGAAGGAATGATTTTGTGCTTTTAATGTAGAAAGGGTTTTCTTTTGTAAGTAATAATAATAATAATAATAATAATAGCAATATAAAGCCTGTCTGGCTGTGGAAGGTTTGCTCTTTCTCTCTCTTTTCAGTGCAATAGAAATTATTTAGGGGATGAATAATTCTCTGCATTTCTATTACTCCAGCATAAAAAAAAAAATACTCTAGCATTAAAACATAAAACACCCCCTGTTGTCTCAACAGAAGTTGAGTTGGTCAGGAAAGAGCAAAGAAACAGAGAAAATACCAAAATAGAAAGGAAGCTATTTAAGATGCCTTCTTAGAAGGCTGAAAGTCAGTATGAAAGCAACATGCTCTGTTCACCTATTCTACAAATCATGCTTGAAAAATAGCAAGATGCTATTAATGTGCAGTATCACAATATCATTTGTTACAGAAGAAAACATGAAAGGCTTGAATAACTACAGGCTCATCAGCTTATTGTCAGTACTATATTGAAGTCTCACAAAAGATATAAAGACTTTTTGGCCTCTAGCCAAAGAACGGAAGAAGATTCAGAAATAATACCTGAACCATGAATTACCTATGACAATAACCAGGGTTAAGAGCAAGATAACTAAGTGTAGCGAACTATTATGCAAGCTTTTTGTAGACTACAAAATGTATTTCGTCTCTGGGGAAATAAAAACATTTTAGAACACTGAGGTTTGCAGATAGATGTAAGAAAAGCTGTGAAACTCCCATAGAAAAACCTGGTTGCAGACTGGTTTTAGACAGTCAGAGAATGAACAGTATTGGTGGCTGCCAACCACCTAACTCTTTTTTTAACCTCTGTCAAGCTGTTTGAAAACTGTTCACTATGGAATTGTTCTATTCTGGCTGCAGTCSTTAAACTATCAGATTTTTCAGCAAAGTTTACATGCTGAATGTAGAGTGCTTCTGAAATATCTGACCCTGGACCTAGACACTGATATTCGGATCTGACGACAGCAAAACTCAACCCCTCTTCTCTGGGAAAGTCCAGCAGAAATGCTGGCATGAGTAGGACCCCCAAGAAGACTGGAGCAGACCTGAATCTGCCTTAGATTTGCTACTGTTTCTTGGGAGCACCTATATAACTGAAAGAGGGGTTTAGCAGAAGTATTTTCAGTGTTTGCTGGATGGGGATATATGAGGACACTGAGGTAGGAAGATGTAACTAATTCGCGCTGAACTCTTAAGGGCATACCCTGCTCAGTGGTGATTTTCATTACTTACTGTTGTAGTAAGCCTTTTTGTAAGTGCAGGTTTAGGAAAAGGGACCCTGCAGAGTTTAGATTTGGCAGGCACAGGCTGCCTGTGCAGATGCTGCGTGGATGAGGGATAATATACATTATGCTCCCAGATATTCCAGAGACCGCTCTTCAAAGCCAAATAACCGTAGCCAGCTTGTTCTAAAACGTAGACCTAGGAAAGCTGTGGAAGCCAAGGAAAGCTGATAGTTTTGTGAAGTTGTCGGGTTTTTATTTTATTATAAACCAGAGGGCAGCATGTTATTAACATTTAATATTTTTGTAGTGTGAATGAGAGAAGGAAAAAGCATGCCTGGCCTGATGTCACCTGGCATCAATATTTGCTCACTGGAGGGAGAGCTGGGTTTGATTTCTCAGTTCGCACAGGGAAAAGGCCGCGCTGTTTGACCTAGCACCAACCCCAGCAGTTTCTCCAGCACAGGTCAGTCTGACAGGTCTGCTTGCTCCTCTCTGAGGATGGCAGCCATGATGGGAGTCCGGAAGGGGCATGGGAAGAAACCTGTGGCAGCTCTGGCGAGACTGTAGGAGTCCCATGGGACGGGAGTGAGGAGAGAACGCTCCGTAAATCATTGTGCCAAGGGAGGCAAAATCACTGGCCGACTTCAGCAGAGGGGAAAAATGATGTTCTCCTCCATCCTTCAGCAGGGAAGTGTTCAGTTGCATAGACACATCTATACACTTACCCTTGTGTAGGTGCCCAGATTGCCAGCCTGACAAACCCCAGCTTTTTAATTTTTATTCTGTTCTCTACCTTCTTGAAAAGTAAAAAAGGTAGTTCTTGTCTTTTATTTTCTGTGAATTYCAACAGTGCTGTTCTGTTTGTCAGAAACTCTACAAAAGGATCTGAAGAAAGGCGTAGAAAGAATTCTGTGAGATCAGTTTTCCAAAGCAAGTATCATTGCAGAAGTGCAGGTGGATCACCGTTTTTCCTAACACAGGTGCTGCTGTTGCCTTCGGAAGATAGAGTTGCTACTAATCCAGCTTCTGGACATCTCGGTTTGCCAAGGAGATGGGCTGGGTGGGGAAGCGATCTGTATTGTCGGGGCTATATTGTGGCATGGTATGGGTTACATGCATGCAGCTCGATCAGAGTATTTGTAAGCCAGGTTTTACTTTTGGAATCCAGTTCAAGTTCAGATCAGTTTTGTTCACAGTTTTGTTGTTCCCTCCCATCATTGAACTTGCAGCTACTGGGTGACATTTAAGCAGAAGGGCAATTGATGAAGCAGTTAAGCTGTTGGACTGGGTGTTTGAATTTTAATGTGTGTAAAAGCACCCACAACATCAAAGTGGGGCTTACTTGGAGTTTTGAATCTAGGAAAAAAAATCAGTCTGAAAAGAGAGAGTTCCTGAATGCCTTTAAGAGTAAGCTCTGCAGCTCTAGAGTTGTGATGCAGAACTGAATATGGGATCAACACCTGAAGTGCAAAGTAGCCCTGATGTTTTAGTCTCCAGTAATCCTCTTGGGAGGCAGCTTCCTATGCTGAGCGCAATATTTTAAGCAATGTGTAACCATTTAACCTTGCAAGTCCAGCATTTTACATGAAACCCTTTGGGTGAGAGAAAAACCCCAGTACTGCTTTTCTAGGACTCCTTGTCTTTTGGTCTTTGTTTCATAGCATACAGAGAAAGTAGAAAGATGTTTATTTTGTTAAACAAAAATATATTGTTTGAAAAAAAAATCTGTCTGTCCAAGGTCTTTATGCCAAGAGATAGACTTAAGAACAGATGATCAAGAAGAAACACCAGGCTGGTGTTCTTAGCCCTAATGGCCCTTTTTTGATGCAACAATGGAGGTAAAATCAGACTTCAGGATTGAATAAGAAGCAATCTGTTTGTAATATTCCAAGAAGAAATACAGTTTTGGTGGGGCTTTTCTGTTATCAATGGAAAACTTCTCCCAGTGAGATGAGGAATGTTTAACCAGTTGACATTTCCAGGGTCACTTAACACTGTTTATATAAATTCCTCTTTGTGGCTTTAAATTTGGCATGATGAAAAATGAAGGTGTAGATGGCTTGTACTAGTACAGCTCCATCACTTTCGAGGGAGTAACTTACTGCTTCCCAAAATGCACAACAGGAGCAACATTGGCCCTAAATGATGGAGTTTCTTTAGCAGTGAGAAGATACAGACACGTGGTGAAGTCTGACGCAGTCATCCTCTCATGTGGTCTCTCCAGAGAGCAAGAGGCAGCTTTGTCCGTCTGCGCTGTGTCTGCTTCGTGCGTCAGTGTGGGGTCTTGCTCCAAGCCTCAGCTACTCCACCGCCACCAAAGCTGCAGACATCTCTTCTCTCTCTTTTGGTTTTGAAGGATATGAGGAGTTTGTTAATTTTTTCCACTAAGCTTATTTTTGAAAAATGAATTCATATTATTTTAAACACTGTTAATCTTTAATTGTTTTCTCTGTGGATGACCTTTGACTGGAGGAGCAGGTGTGCTGGCTCCTCTCTAATCCTGCTGGCATCCATTTCAGCAGCAATTTCTGATAAGTTTTGTCACCTCTGTGAGTACTGGGGAGAATTATTGAGCGAGCATAGGGAGTGGCAGTGCAAGAACACAAAATTACGCTCCTCATCAATCATTACCCTCTAGCAACTTCCAGAGCATTGTAAATTGCTGACTAACAAGGGCGAATTAGCTTGATAAAATCACCATTAGTGTCAGTTCCGAATGATGGAAAGTTTTAAAGCTGTGGCTGTCCACTCTGTCTGCCTCTCATCCGTTAGCATGTCTGTTCATGGAGATCCCAATCCAGCAGAGCACATAAGCACATGCTTTATTTAGGCAGATCACTAATCCCGAGAAAATCACTGGGATACCAGTCCTAAGCATGTGTTTATGTGCTTTACTGGAACAGAGCCATAACACACATTCTCTTTCTGATCACACGAATGATAAATATCTGCATGAGCTGGTTTCTAGATTCAAAAACTGATTTGGACTTGTCAGCTGGACTTAGAAATATGAGCACGAGAATCAAGTTTTAGTGAAAAAGAGCATAATATTGAACAGATATAAGGCATTATACTTTACTTAGCTTCTTTAACCTTACTTGTCTTTTCTGCTGTTTGAATTTTATTGGTTCATGCTAGCTAAGGATTTGCCTTTCTAAGCCTCTGCATAGCCATCTCAAAGCTCTGCAGTGCCTAAAATTTAGACCATGCTTGGAGCCATGTATAGAACTTAAAGTATAGCCAGCTCAAGAATTGCTTTTTAAAAGTTATAGAGGCAAATGCAGCCAATATAGTTAATAAAGCAGACTGTATTAGCTTATGAACTTTTCTCAGTGTTGCCAGACTGCAGGCTGAATATCACAGATTGTTTTTAAAGGTAGCTTTTATTTGCCTTTTGGTTTCTCAGTGTTTAGAGTTTATTTCTTCATGTTTTCAGTTTTCTTCACAATCTTGAAGGCAAGAACCTTACTTCTAAAAAACACAAAACAAAAAAACCCCTACCCAAATAAATGAGTAAAGGCATAATAATGGAGGCTTGGATTCTCACATAATCATTTGACTACAGTAGCTGCTACAGGAAAGTACAAGGCATTGCAAGACTTACCACAAACTCACAAGGCTGATCAATGCCCCTTGTTTATATTGAAAAATTGCTCTAAAGATTCATGTTTTGTTGCTTTTATTATTTATTTATGCAAGTGTAAACAAAGACTTTGCATCTCTGACACTGTCATCCTTTTATTTTTTTCATTTGATACAAAGCTGCAGTAAGACAGTAACTTACTCATAACTACAGATAGGTATTTGCATTGAAAAGATGAGACTGTCCAGCTCTTCAGCTCTAACCCACTCCACAAGAACCATCTAGGGCTGGGCATTGACCTGCTGTGACATTACATCCATGGGCTCAGAGTGCCCTCAAAGTAATCCAGTCACCTTCGCAGAGCATTTGATTTGTCCAAAGTTATCATATCACATTCTAGAAAAAAAAAAACACAGCTTTGAATGCCGGGAGCTACAGTTATGATGATCTAGTGTTACCTTCCACATGACACAGAGCAGAAAATATAGTCTGCTCATTTTCCATGTTTCATTTTTTGTTTGTTGAATGACTTTTTTCCTGCTATTGAAGTGGCCTGCACTTTACTTTTTCCAGAGTAGCTGACCACACCACTGGAATTTTAATGAGCAAAATGTCATCTTTATTGCTCCAAATGCCAAAATACATCTTAATGGAAATGAATATTTCTTCGCTTAGAAACCAAAGCAGCAGACTTGTCTTTCATAAACCAAAAAATATGTCGATATTCTGTGAAAGACCTGAATGCTAGTCTTTAAGAAGATAAGTATTAGTCCTTTTAATGATTTCTGTCCCAGAAGTGGAAATGCTGGGATGGATTCTCAGCAAGTGCAAGTGGATGGAAGTCAACTGATTTTGGTAGCCCTGAGGGGCTTTACAGCAGCAGAAGTGTGGGCAAGCTCGTGTCTTATGCAGCTTCCCCCCTTTTGAACTACAGCACTCCTGGAGCTATCACAACCGTTTGAAGGGATGTCTGCTGCCCACAATCCTTTTGAAGTCCATTGCATGCTCTGGTCGTATTTTGTCATTCATTTTGATGCTAATTTGTGTTTGCAGGTGTGAAAGCTGTGGTGCTGTCTTCCACTCTGAGTGCAAAGTGAAGGCCGTACCATGCCCTCGGTGTGTGCGTAAAGAGTTGCAGAAGAAGCAGAAATCCTTCTGGAGGCGACTGAATATGGATGAAAACTTCGAAGAGTCTTACAATATGTTTGAGTTGTCATATCAGAACACATGACTGCCTTAAGGCAATGGCCAGCCTGAAGAGAATCTCTTCCCCATTTGCCAGCTCAAGCAACTTCTCAGCTTAGACAGGCAGAAATCTTTTTGCAAAATAATGTCTGACCACCTTCTTCATCTGTGAATAGCAGCTGCCAAAGTGGCCACAAAGCCTTATTGGCTTTGAAATACTGATGGCCAAATTGCATTTTGCGTTGAAGTCCAGCCAGTAGCTCTCATACAAAATGTGGTTTACTTGAAATGCTTTAGGTCTAACTAGTTAAGCACCCAAACTTTTCTTTTCCACCTCTGGAGAAGACTTTTCCTCAAGGCAGAAAGTATTTCCTGCCATGACCACATTCTTTATTATTATTTTTGGTGTTGCTCATTTAGAATTGATGGCTCATCTACTTATTTATCTGTATTATTTATTATTAGCCTTGGCAGAGATTTTGGTGAGGTGTTTTACAGAACCCAATAGGGCAGGAGTGGTTTTAAGCCCACCTGCTCCATCTGACATGGACATGGGGTTGCATTTCCTCATGTTTCCAGCCAGAGAGCTATTTTTAAAGGATCAATGCATTTATTTGTCACTCCTCCCTGAGGAAAGAAAAGTATCTCCCATCAAACCTTTTCAAGATGCTTGCAAGCATAAGATGCAGAGGAATTCCTTTAGCTATGTTTGTATATTTATAACCAGTCCCATGGAATATTACATAAGCAGATAAGCAGGGAACTTACTGCTGTTTTTGTTCAGGCTGGGTGTATCCGTCACTGAAGTCCATTCAGTTTTACGATAGTTATTCTTGATCTTTCTGAGGCCRCATCCTCATCTCCAATAACATGATGTTGGTTCTGACCTCCTGCCACTTTCACATTTGAAGACACTGTAAGTGTTCACATTGGTTTTGTTTTTATCACATGAAGTTTACTTGACCTGCTTCTCTAACCTCMGCCTCCTAGACTGTTAGACAGAAAAGTGTCTTGTCCTCCTTAGTTAGAAAATATCTCCAAAATTGTGAAACATATTTATTTCCTTTGCTGTGTTCATGTGCAATTTGTGTCCCACGTTCTCTGGAAGCTCTAAGGATTTTATACTTCTATAGTGACTTGTGTGGTGGAGAGAGAAGTTCTTCGAGGTATGGTTCTGCCTCATGTACCTGGAACACAGGGAAGTATTAAACACGGTACATTGCGTATATTGTGAAAGAGGAGTAAGTGATAGATTCAACTGGGGAAATATGTGTGTGTCACCACTGACAGTCTGTTTAATTCATTATGGTGTCACCTCTAGTGGGTACTTGGAGATCCTCCTCACTTGAATCGACATTCTTAACTCTTTCTCCAGACCCTGTAGTAATGCGTATTGCATACATATGAATGCATTCATATATATGTACATATATACATATGTGTCTATAGAAAGCAAATATGGTTTCAGGAAAAAAATCCACAGTCGTGCATGTGTATTTTTTCTCTCTTTTCACATAGGTTTGTTAAAATGCAGAATATTGATCTTTGCTTACTACATAATCTGTGGGCTGTTGTATTCAAGGCAGAAAGCAGTCTTGATCATTGAAGCAGCTCACTACTTACTGAACTATTTTAAGTAAAAGAACAGGGTACATCATGCTTATGTTAAGGGCCAAGAAAGCTACAAAGAATTGCCTTGTACTGGAGTATAATTAGTTACCTTTTCCAGCCTCCAGTCAAAGAAAGTAGCAGAATTGGAGCTTTTTCAAATGAGTGCAAGTACTATACGTATAGAAGCATGTTTATATCTGTATACATTAGACAACCAGTGCCTTTTTTTTCCAGAAGTCCTTCTCACGGTGGGTTTTTTTTTTTTTAGAAGGAAGTGAGGGTTTTTTTCCATGTTCTTGGCAGAATAGTATAGGGATTCCCATATTTAACAAATTTGGTGAATCATGTRCTTTTATTACTAAAATTAATACTTCCCCTACACAAGGACTGCTGTGCCTCAGCTCACTGTTTTTCATGTGAAATGAGTTGCTTTCAGCTATCATCCTTAATGCTCCTTGCAGGTCCATTCCCATGTGAAGAATTCCCTGCATGTTCACAAATGCAAACACCGGGGACGTGCTGTGGAATTAGTCATGCAAACAGGAACTGCAGTAGTACTGGCTGAATAAACAGTACGCTCCCATGTTATTTTCAGCGTGTGTCACTGAGACCAGTCCTATGGCAAAGCCAGTAGCTCTGAAACTGTCAGGACTTGGCAAGTACTATTTTGAGTTGGCTGCAGACATACTGGTGGGTCATTAAAGAAAAAAAGGTAGTGTTTTTCATGCTGTAATGCATTGGAATTTGAGAGCCAGTTTCTAAAATAGATACATGTTCATTTCCACCTTGGAAAAGTAATATAACCTTCTCTGGTAGCTATAGGAGCAGAGTGTAATGTGGAAGATATTTTCTTCTCAGGGATGCCTAGCTCCTATCCATAAGAAGTTATTCTGTATAGATGTGCATGGCAGGATATAGTGTTCTGCCTAGGAGACAAAGGTCTAGTCTTCTGTTCTTTCAAGAGCGTAACTAAGGCCTGATCTTGTCCTCAGGAAGTATGCGTGGAGTAGGAACAAGCCCAGTTCATTTTTCAGGACTGCAAGGCAAAAGAATAAACAGAAACTGCTGCTCGTATTACCAACTCTAAAAGGACAGTTTTCCTACAAAAGCCGCCTGGTAGCTGGGACAGAGCCTGGGTTTCTGTAGGTGGTTTGGCTTTCCAACAACACTTTACCCTTGCGTGGTTGTCTCTGTTGTAGTAACATAGTGTTGCTGTGCGCTGGTCCCCAGTACTACTGTTTTCCCATTCTGCTTCCCATAGCCTGCCACGTGCTGTGGTCTGTAGACTTCTGGGTGGGCACCAGCTGGAAGAGTACCTGGGATCTTTCCAAATTGGGCAAATCTCTCTCCCCACCACATAAAAGTGGAACTTACATATTGGTACTTCTTGTCCTGTGTTGTCCTGTCCGCGTGTGAAATAAGTTTGAACAATAACATTTCATTGTGAATCAAATAGAAAATGCGCTGCTTGTCTCCTTCACAAAGAAAGTGCTGTCTTAGCATATGGAGGAGGCATTGATCCATACATCCAGTTACTGCTGTTATTTGCATGTACAGAACTTAAAATCACTGTAGAAATAGAGTGCTTCACAGAAATGGACTGTCACCTGACTCTTTACAACTACACAGAATATTTCAAATCTCAGTTTAGTTAGTCTGAGATTTTTTAACGCAGGACAATGTAGAGATATTTATTCAACCCTCTTTCTTTTCCTCTTTCATCCACACCCTCTAGCTTTCCTTTAATGGGGGAAGGATGTATCCAGGGGATGCAAACTTCAGCTTTTTTAATATTGTCAAACCATAGAGAAATTCGCAAAGTCTCGCTGAATTTTGTTGTCTGAATCCATCCTTGTCCTAATCTGTCTGTAAAACGCATCTTTAGGCATCAGTGTTTGGGTTTTTACTGGTAAACTATTCTTGTTAAGTTAATTTTTAGTGTTCTTGCTGCACTAAAATCAGGAAAATGAGAAGGGCCCTTCTGCATTCATTTACTCCCTCTGCCCTGAAATATTTGGATCTCCTATGCAGAAACCTTTCTCTCACCTTTCCGTGTCTGTCTTAGGTGATGAAAAATGATTGCTTTGTGATATGACACAATGTCCTGGTTGGCACTTACCAGTATGAACTCATTGCTGGGCTGAYAGAAACTGATAGTTGTGCTGGTTTCATAGATAAGTGAGGTAAGATCCTTTCTGGTGAGAAATTTGAGTTCTTCATGGTACTCCACAGGCTCTGATGGCCCTCTTAGGAATGAATCATCAGGGTACCTCTAGCGATGTTCTTTTTAAGGCTTCTCTTAATAATTAATACCAGGATACTGTGCATATTATAATGGATTGATGATAATGTCCTCCAAGACTTAAAAAAAAATAAAAAGCAGCTTAGGGTGTCTGATTACAATGAAATGGGGAAGCTGCAAAGTTCTATTTTGTTTTTTCCCTGTAGCAACAGAAGCTATTGAGTTTCCTGTGCTTTCTAAGGTCGTGGGCTGGATTGCAACCAACCGTTGGTCTATATAAAAGGAATTATAATCATTTTTAATCTTATCTCTTGTTTTCTGCTGCTCTGCTGCAAGCCAGTTCCCTCCCTTCTTCTCACTGTATCTTTCTGTCGTCTTTGCTCAGAATGATGAGCCTACAGCTAGACTTCAAGCTTTGTAGCTCATTGTGTTGATGTTGAACCAGTCGCATCCAATCATTCTCTCCTTCATAATTTGCCTTCCAATTTTCCCTTCCCAGTAGGAGTGCCTTACAGTACTGTATATTAGCATCTATCTTCCTATTTTGGATTCCCTGATTGAATCTGCTTTTGATTAACTTGTAGACTTAAACTGAAACTGTCCCATGGCTGCACATGCTGCTTTGCAGGGGCAGCTGACTAAATCAGTTTGCTTGTTCTGCCCTCATGAAGTGAGCTCTACAGACTACATATATGAGCTCTGAAGACACCAAGCTGCATGGAAACCCCTCACTTTTGCTTAACTTGGTGCCTTAAATTTTCAAAAATGAAGACTCTTGTCAGGAATGCTCTGCCACGATGCAGCGTATTTGGCATTGAGCTGTGAACCCTAGCTCCTGGCAGTTCCTGTCTTGCTAGGTATGATGACCATAAAATTTATTTACCATCTATGCTTTGAGAGGGAAAGATGGGAAATGTTAACATGGAGAAGGTGCTGTTTTATTACTGATATTCTGGAGAATAGCTGGGCTTCTCTTCAGCAGGAAATGAGATTGTGCTTACATGAGACCTTTAGGAGTTGTGCATTATAATACTGGCGAGCGTTGGGCATGGGAACAGGCTCAGGTCATGAGACCAGTGGCCAGCGCATGCCATGTGGAGAGGGCGTCCTGCTCGGCCTCCCTGCCCACACTGCAGAGCAGGGTCGGTACTGTGGTGGAAAAGGCATTTCCTCAAAGCCGAGTTGACTGCAGCCTGGTTCTCTGAAGACTAACCCAGCGAGGGTTTGGGCAGTTTTATGTTAGAGAGGGGGTTAACCTGCTTAAATTTTAGCAAATAAGCAGCTAACCCTTCTAGCATGTGTGTCAGTCCTGGACACGTGTCTATACTGATTGTGATCTTTTAAGTCCACTTTTGACACCGGTGGCAGGAATCCCATTTGAAAATGGCAGTCCTGTCACTGCATTTTAGCAGTGAAGTAAGGAGACAGCCCAGAGGATAATGCGCATGGTCCTTCTTTACTTGAAAATCGCAGTGTGCACACTGACTTGGGACATATCTTCAAATGCCAGTTGCCTCCAAATCCCTTAGGGTGGTCATTAATCCAAATCACAAGGACGCCTCTCGTGGGCAGCACCAGAGCAGTCCAGGCCTGGAAAGCTATTAACTGTCTAGGACCAAAGTGTATTAGGCCTCGTCTTTGTACTCAAGCGTCAGTGGCTCAATTATTTATTTATTCATGCCTAATCAGTGCTTTAAACTAATATAAATCCTTGAAAACACACTGCCGTTTTGGTGGAAAAAGGATTTATTTCAGTTTTGCTTATGCACTTGTCTACAAAGTTGATCTTGTTTAAAAAAGGTGTGCGTTTTCAGACTGATTTTTAATGACATTGACACCTATTATAGCAGGTTAGCTGTATAATCCCTTCTGTACTTGAGCTAAACAAAGTAAAAATTCATAAGCAAAAAGGATGTTTGAAAGGTTTTGCACCTAAGCTATAAAGACAGCTTCAAAACTGACTTGAGTTCAATCAAAGCAATTTTGAGGATGGGGGTCTGACTGACAGAGAGCTGAGCTACTGCTGTCTGTGTCGGTCTGGGCTTTCCTTCCCTCCCGAGCACCCAGGTCACCTACAGCACTTACGGATGGATTTTAGCACTAGTGGCAGTGCACCCCAAGTTTTTTGAAAACCACTATGTGTGTGCACTACTCTATCTGTTAACTTATTGGCAACATCATTATTTGTGTTTCRTTGCTCTTGTTTGTTTTGGTTTATTTACTTTTGACAAGGATTTTTTAAATTATCTGCAACTGTTGGGCAATAGTCTTAATTTATTATTGATGTGTAATGACATTCTAATTTAAATTCAGTGAGTTGAATTGCTTGTTGACACTTGAGCAGGGTTTCTTTGGGTCATTTGTGACAGCATCAGAGCACCAGTCCCTCGTGTATAAAGGCAACTCTCAATAAATACTACAAAAACATTATTTGTGTCCTTATTAATTTGCCTTCTGCTGGGTACTGTGCCATGAGTAGGACAAAAGCTTTGAAAGAATGCTAGTTTCCTTAAAAAAGCTAAGCTGCTGGTGAAAGTGTTCCAAATCTAAGCAAAGTATATTTACTGTTCTCAGGTCTGAGCCAGGAAGTCTCTGGAAATACCGTCAATGACTGCACCAGGCTTTGGGTATTTGGATTTCTGATTAAATCTCTTAAGCTTTTTCAGAAGTCATGATTGCCTGGATTTTTAAAGGTGATGAGCCCCAGCAGCTCCCAGTGGAGCTTACTGGGAGCAGTTGTTGGTTGGCACCTTTGGACACCAAGCTCCTGCACGGCGTGCAGGAGGTGTAGGGAGGCTGCTCTTCCTGCCACCGCAATGCAGCCTCTGCGCGTGGCTGCCCTGTGGACCTCTACCAGAAGGTCCAGGTTAAGGGCCTGAATAAGGGAGGCACCTTCCAGTTGTACTGAAGGGCTAGAGCCCTGGGAGGGCAGGATCATGCCCACACTGTAGGGGTTTCTAACTCAGACAGCTCTGTCTGGCTCCTGGAGGAGCAGGCATGATTGCTGCTCTCCTGAGCTGCCTTCTCCTGATGCACCAGGCAAGGACCTTCAGCAGCTCCACAGGGCCTGGGATTTGGTAAGGACTGCAGAGACTGCAGTGCTGAGCTGCAGCAGAGCTAGAGACCAAAACCCACTGCCAGAGGGCCCCCCAGAGCGGCAGGGGGGATCCCCTCTCTCAATCTCCTCCTCAGAGAGACCAGAAGACCACCAGGAATGTCAGTCCTCTCTCCTGCAGGTACCTTTGGACTTCATCCCCACGATGAAATTGGCTATGAGCAACAGGTTAATGTTTGACTGGGACSACACAAGCTGCATGAGGGAACCATGTGCATGACCGTCTCTTCCTTCTTATTTGCTTTACAAGGTGAGCAAATTCGGTTACGACACCTCTGTCCCCTTTCACTGCCCCCTGCCCCCCTCACTTGCCAGAGTAAGAGACAGTGGGAAGGAAGCATCACTGCAGAACAGAGATCATGGGTCTGGCAAGCCCTGGGAGGAGCATTAGCCTTTGCTTGTTTTTCTTGTCCTCACACAACTGTATTTGTGCAGCTTCTTCTCCCCTCACCGCCCCTTCCCGACCTCCCTATTGTGCTCTGTTTCAATGTATGAACCCTTCACTGAAATGAGTTGCTAAAAGAACATATTCCAATAGCTGTTATAAGGAAACCTGGGGCTGGAGTTTCAGGCAAAATTTCTTCTGGTTTCGGTCAGGAGCTGAAGTGCTGGGATTTTTCTTCCTGTAATATGTTGTCATCACAACGGAGCTGTGCCCTGCAGTGAAGTGTGAGAATCCCAGTAAAACCTTACATTGGCAGCCCTGTTCTTAATCCCCCCCAAAGCCATGCTTGTTGGGTAACTCTCTTAACCTTTTCTGTTAATTTATCAACTAGCCTTTAGCTCAGCAGGCCACAGAAAATCAGCCCTTCCAGGTCCCTTGGGAAACAGTAGAAAAACTGGTGTTTGCTTCAGATACTGAGCAATGGGGACAGACTAGCACCCACAGAGTATCCACCCTCCTTGTCTCCCTCATGGCTGACACCCCTCATTCTGGTGGGACAGGCAGTATTTTATAACCATATAAGCTTATGCATTAGGCAATATTAGATCACAGGCGAATCTCACAACCCCTTAGGCCCAACATACAGCCTTCTGGATTTTGTCCTTCCATGTTCTCTTTGCACATTAAATGCTTTACAGTAGATTGAACCAGGAATTTGATCATCTCATATGGCCAAGTCCGGTGAATGGTTTTATATCAACCTGAGCATGCCAAGCCAAGCTCCAGCTCTTCCCCTAAAGGTCAGGACAGATCATTTTAAAAAATAACCCTCTATCTCTTAGACCAAAATTAACAGTATTTGGCTTAATTCAGGAAGTGTCTCTATGACCAGTTCTCTATGACAAAGGAAAATGCACCCTGCAGTATCAGAACAGAAAGCATTTTCCTAAATGATGGATTTGTAAGGTCTGAGGTTAAGTCTCCGAACTTATCACTAGGTTTATTGTTTGTTTGATTGATTTTCTAAAAGGTGGCATAACTAGAATATAACCCTTCTTCCAGGAATCTGTAACAGTGATAAGTCTACAAGTTTAAGAAGTTTCGAGGACACTATCTAAAATAAATAAAATGGCCCAAGCTTTCTGTCCAGAACTGTGCTCCAGACTCAAGGAGACGCATTTATTCTTTTCATTCAACTTGTCAGGTTTCCATAATGTGTATAACATAATCCAGATTACAGTACAAGAATAAATTAACCCAAATGGAGCTGGCTTCCTCCCTTTTTCCTTAGGGCTGGAGAGGGGCCTTCCAGTTCTGAGGTTACCATAGATTTTCACTGAAAAAGGCATGCCGAGGACAAGTGAAATATTCTGGGAGTGGCCTTTTGTGTGCACGTAGCTCTGGACTGTCCTTTTAAAAGAGTTCTTGTTTAATTCAGTACTCTCCAAAACAGTGGTTCCATCTAGAGGCCTTAGTATTACCAATATGAGAAGGTGGTGAAAAGCATCTCAGATAGTCAGGTGTCACAAGTAAAACCAGACAAAGTCTCCAAGACAAGTAGGAATAAATTCCAACCATTTTAAGCATAGACAAATATAAACCTTGGCACCGAAGCTGCAAACATGCTAAAAAGTGGCTTCATTGTTTACAGTAAAAGACTCCTGATTTTCTATAATTGAATCTGAGGCATTAGCCTCAGATATAAAAAATGAGGTTATGAGGCTCATCTGGAAAGCAAGAGAAGTCAGATAAGAGCTTGTATTAAGGGCTGAACTTCACATGGACTTGATAGTTCCCAGGTGTTTATTGTGTAGGTACAGTAAGATGTGTTTAAAAGCAAGGAAGAAATTGTTAGTAACATTAAGTATTTTTTAAATGGATCTGTGTAAGAAAGTAATAGATGTAATCAGTGTGCGTGGAACAGTTCAGTCCAAAGTATCTTCATAACAGTAAAGTTTATAAATAAATCTCATCTGTGACAGTGCAGGAAGTACTGAAAGTACAGTGCCGAAGGTGTGAAATGCAGTGAGCGGCTCTCTACTGAACTGTGCCTTGCCCTGCAAGTAATCCCCCTGATTTCCATGAGCAGGGGGTGCAGACTCCCGTGGGAGCAAGGTTAGGGGTGGAAGAACTGAGATCCCAGCATATTTCTGTCATCAGACATTGGTGTGCAATTGCTTGTGACATTGGTTGATGTTGTTTGTTGTGTACTTATTGCAAAATGTCCTGTTTGGCTTGGACTCTGCACTTTTGAAGAGCATTAGTCTCTTTGATTTAACAGACAGCATGATTGATCCTTTAAGCAGATACGAGCTCTCCTGACTTCAGTGAAAGCTGCAGTTTGTAAAGAACCAGAGTTGGGCTCCCAGTGTTTAGAGATGTGAGCTGTAGCAGTTTATAAAATTGGCAGATTCCTTGTACAATGAAGTAACTGGATGTGCATTCTGCACAGAGTTAACCCTGGGTAATAGCAGGTAAAAAAGAGAGAAAGTATAATAAAAGTATGGGTCTTTACTGTAGGTATTTACACAGTATTGATATTGTTAGCTGTGCTTAGAGATTTATGTCTAGTGTTACTGCACTGTCATAAAACAATAAAGTACTTCTGTGAAGGGCTTAGGGCAAAGGGGAGACAGAAAAGTCTCGCTGTATAAGGCCCTCCWCTAGCTCCTGTGGTAATCCGTGGGAATTTTTCCATAGCTGTCAGTAGGAGCCATATGGAGGCTGGCTAGGGGAAGGGGAGCAGAAGCAGCCTATGTGCTACATTCAGAGCAGGTAACTAGAGATTTTGTCTCAGGGAGGATATTCCCACCACCCAATTTTAGTAGCCTTGCACAGCTGATGAGTCTGCCTTGCAATCCATGGAGAGAGATGAGGGCTSCTCTGGGGAGCAGGGATTTATTTGAACTGAATTATCCTCTGGTGTTTTGTAGAAATGCTGGCAAGGCCCACAAAAACTGAGAGATGACATTAAGGAAAACACTGTGTTTAGCGTGGCCTTCTGTCTTCACGGACAGAGCAGCCCCTCTGGCTGGTGGGAAATGTGCCGCTACGAGGGTGCTCATGGCAGCACTGCCAGGGCACCTTGCAGGCTGGTTTTAGCTCAGGTTGTGGTACGCTGCCCGAGTTGGACAACAGGGGTAAGGGTGTGTGTCAGGTCTTGCAGCAGAGGATGAATTAGGAGGTATGTCATGATAGATAGTGGCTTTTCATTTCCTTGCCTCTAAACACAGGACAGCACTAACAGAGGCACAATATAGCATTTGTGTGTTTAATACATGTTCCTTTTCCCAATTCCTCCAATGCAGGGACAATAGGCCAAGGTGCAATACRTACAGAAAGGTGGGGATTACTAGAGTCTCAAAACTTATGAGATTTCTGTAGAGCTTTAGCCCCTAATAATCTCAGGTTCCTTTATAAACCCTAAAAGAGCTGTGCTAGAAGAGATTCACTCTGGCCTGCAAGGATCAGCAGATCCCTGCTAGCCCCCTGCCCTCCACCCTATCCCCCTGCTCCCAAACAGATCAGCCTTCTTTGAATTGCTTCTCTGGTAGCTGTGGGTTGAACCAGCTGCCTGGGGAAAACAGTGTTCTTATCTTCATCTTCCCACTTTTGTGGCTTTCAGTTGGAGCATCCACGAAGCAAGGAGCATGCAGCTAGTCACTGTGCAGTTACTGTCCTGCAGTGGCCAAGGGGTCAGGCCGTGAGGCTAAGAGGGTTAGGGTATTCCTGTGCTCCAGGGCCTCTCTCCGGTGCACCCTGGGCTTGGCACACTTTTGACTCTGGGCTGGAGTTTGGAGCCAGGTGCAGTGCATGGTTCTCTGTGAGTCTGTGACTCCAGTTTGTCTTCCCTGCTTGTTGTCTCTTCTTTTCGTGTGGTTACGATAATATTTCTTCTCCGAACCTTCCCAATACAGTGGGACCCATTAGTCTCAACACAGAAATGTATTGCTCTTTCACTAGATGTGGTTCCTATTTAGTTGTTCTCTTGTTGGATGCTACTGCATGGGAAGGTGTTGTGCTGCTTCTTTTCACATGAAGGAGATAATTCTTTTCCATCAAAGGTACTTAGCGGAAGTAGTTCCCCCCATAGCAGTCTCACAGCTGTCCTGCCCAAGGGTAGGAGAGATACGTGCTTCCTGACGCTGCTCCAAACAGTGCTTCTCAAAAATCAGCCACGTTCAGAAAAGAAAAACACCTCTGTCTCAAAGGGACTTCTCAGAGCCCTTCATAAACCTGACACTGCAAGCCCAGCATGCTGGCAAGCTGGGAGGGTCCCCTTGCGTTCCCTGTCAGGAAGCAGTGCTCCATGCCTGCCAGTCTTCACTGTTCTCCCAGGGAACTGATTAGGGTTGTTTGCAAAACGGGTGGATAGGTGTTGAGTGCTTCAATATCTGACCCCACCTCCCTCAGCTGGCTGAACTAATTTTGGGCATAGGCCACTAGATCAGCCTTCCTCTCCAAGATCATACTTCTTATCGTGTCCTCTCTTGGAAGCATTGTCCATGCTGTTTCCTGCCCCAGATTTTATCTTAAAAGCTAATGAGTAGAGCTGAAATCTGTCTCTCGCTCATCAAATGCGTCGTCAACCTCCAACCTCTAAGCAGAGTTTCGCACTGGAGCAGCGCTCTCACAGTCGATGAACTCACTCTAGCCAGTTCTTGGTGTGGTGAAAATTGGGAGCTGATCCCTCCTTAGAGCCCTGGGAGGTGCCACAGTGGCAATAAACAGGCTCATTCCCATGACACCTGAGGTCCCTGTCATTCCTTTGGGTTTCCAGCTCAGCCAGTGCTGAAGACATGGTCCAAGTGTGTTCCCCTACTTCATCAACGTGATAGCAATCTCCGGCTCCACAGGACCACCACTTACTCCCGCAGAGCACTGTAGGACACCCTGTCCTTGGTTCCCCCTGGCCTTGTGCAGAAATAGGAGTTTTTAAGCTCTGTTTTGTCAGAGGTGAGCACGCTCTCTCACATATATACCCAGAGCAGAGTGCTGTGGCACCAGCAGCCCCTTGGCTTTGTATGTTATCTTTTCCCATGAATATCTCAGTGGTGTCCTCATCACAGGAGCTCTTCAGCCTCTGGAATGGCGAGACAGCCTGGGAGATTGAGATGACCCTTTTACTTTGTACATATCTTGCTCTGCTTACCCACTGATTAAAATCAGGAGCTTGGCTCTTCTCTTTATGAATTTGGGGGGGGACCTTGGAGCAAACTGCTTGGGACTGATAGGTGTGTGCACACGGGAGAGACAGCGTGTGTCTTTCTCGCTCCTCACACTCCTTCTCTTCTTTTTATTGACCCCGCTCAGTGATTGGAAAAGACCCATGTCCCCCCCCCAGCCCCCTCTTCCTCCCCAGCCGCACAATTGTCACCGCCAATTAGTGCACTGTTAGGGCACACAATGGCGCTGTGGCCACTGGAATGGGCCGCTTTTGTGCGTCTCCAGTCGGCCGTAGGGGCAGTCAAGATTCATTTAGGGCCTTACACAACATGGACAGAAAATACTATCAGAAAAGCAAAAGGGGGAAAGAAAAAGAGAGTGAGAGGTAGCAAAAGGGGGGGGGGGATCTGCTATTCAGGGGTTAGCCCAGGCGCATGAAAGGCCCAAGAAGCAGTGCCACATTGAAGACGCCCCTTGCAACACAAAAAGCAACTAGGGCTTAATAGTAATTAGTGGGCAAACTGCAAAGAGTGCTGTGGCTCTCCAGCAGATTGTTCCTGCTCTTACTGCCACTGCTTCCCCTTCCCCCTTCCCGCCGGATCCGTCTGGGAGAGGGGAGGGGAAAAGCCAGGGGATGGGAATTGGCAGTCCTCCTTTACCCACCACGCTCTGTAGAGGCCCCATCCAGCTCTTCTTTGTGGCAGGTAAATTGGATTTCATTCTCTAAAGCTTGTAGCCAATTACATGAGGTATTTTGCAGCCAGAATAGGACATATGGGTATGATTTTGGAATCACCATTGTGCCTGTTTCAAGGACCTTTAAAGCAGACCTGTCCCTTTTTGCAGCCTGGCATGATGTGCCTTACGGCTGGGCTGTGTTTGTCCATAGTCTGCTCTTTTTTCTCCCAGCAGAACCGCAGAGATCACCACTGTTGTTCTGATCTTCTGCTTCCTTTGTTTCCCTCTTTATTCATAARATTATCAGGTTTATAGGTCTTCACAACCTGTTTAGGCAAAGGCCTGACAGCATCTCTGTCAGCTTAGTAGCTAGGAGGAATATGCTCAGATTGAAAACCAAACCTCACTCTGCCCTCTCCGTCAAAGTGTGAACAGTGTGAACATCAGCAATCTCCTTTCTCCTGCAATCACTCTTTTCCCCTCATTTCAGTGCCCCTTCCCAGCCAACTCACAGTCACACTAAGGGCCTACGGAATTTCTTAAAGCACGTTTTGGCCCAACCTGGCTGTGGCTTTCAGGAGTACGCCAAGTTAAGAGATCCATAAGCCAGGTTTAACCTCATAAAGACGTGCTTAAGTATTGAAGAAAAATTTAAGGCATCTTAACCCAAATGGAAAGTAAATAGAGACCCAAAATAATGAATGATTCCTTTTATTTTATATTCTGATTGAAGGTAAAGAAAATGTATTGGAAAAAGCTGTGGTGGGGCTTAGTGGTTAGTTTATTAGCTATTCTCAGCTGGTGGATTTGGCTTTCAGTTTTCCTTGGATCCAGGAATATTAGACCAGATTCAGATTTCAAGCACAACAACATGAGACCCCACAGAGCTCACGCTGAGTTCGTGTGGATACAACTCAGTGCAAATTAGACCAGATGCCAACCCACCAAATTCAGTAGTCTCTGCTGGAAACATTCCCAAACCATAGTGCGTAGAAGTGATACACACGCACATGTGTGTACAATTCTGGAGTGCAGTCTCTTTTCAGAAAGAGACTGGAAACAACTCCCAGTTTCCTCTCTCAGCTACACTTTTCTCTCTCTAAGATGGCTGAACATGTTTGGGAGATGCAGTTACAGCTCTAGTACCAGTCGTTTTCCATGGCTTGGAAACCACAACCATTCTGTGTGTCTCTACAGAATCGGTTGATTGTATCAGGACAGTGAAAACTGGATTCACAACCAAGACTTCTGGCCCACCCCAGATCCCATCATGGGTAGCACGGCAGGCATCGGGAATTCAGTGGGAGTTGTTGGCAATGCTCCCACGCTGCCAACGTCATCAGGAGCCCTCGCAGTGTCTGTGCTTCACACAGATAGTGACTTGGTTTAAGGCACCGTCTAGCAACACAGAGCGTGTCTGTCTCACACCAACCACAACACTTCCGCACTGTGTTAATTAGCAACGTTACTGGCAGGCTCTCTGCTGAAAGGATTAAACTGTATCCTCTCCTTGCCCTACCCCTTCCCCCCCCACCCCTCYCCCCCCCGCAACGAAGGATGTTTAGTCCCATCAGGATGCAGGCAGGGATTGCTGGCAGCTAAGGTGAGGAGGCAGCAGGGCTACCCTCTGGGTTGTACGTCTACCAGGAACAAAATTGGGTCTCAGGACAGTCAGTCTAGCCTGACCACAGGGACACGCTGCCCTGGAGCCCGTGGTCACCAGGCTCATACGCTGAAGTGAAACAGAGACAGAGAGCAATGCAGGAGCCAGAATAGTCTTTTCTCAGCTAAGGACTGAGGATGTCAGGGTTGATTTCCTAGCTCTGTGTGGCCAAATGGGCAACTCGCATCATTTTTCTGTCTGCAAAAACAGGGAGAACTTTCTTTTCTTTTTCATGTGTTTTGTTCTGTGGTTGTTGATCCCGAGAGCTGTTCCATGGCACGTTCAGCACCTGGCGCAGCGAAGGGCAGATAATGCAGTTGCCTGATGGAGGCTTGCGTGGCATCTCCTTAGCGTACACCCAGCTGAGGCCCGTCTGCCTCACAGTGCAGTGCCTGCCTCCGCGAGGCATGGAAAAGGGCTCCTCGCTCCCCTGCCCCAAACAGYAGAACGGTTAAATTCATTAACACAGGGAAACGCATGCAAATGGAGAGTGAAATTCTGCTGCAGCCAGACAGGCTTCTCTGAGCAAAAAGCCAGACCAAGCTACTCAGCTGGTTTTATGCCATATGGAACATGCTGGTCTGTGTGAACCCAAATCCATCACTGTAGAAGTTGTCCTACCTTTTTTGTTATCTTATTGCTTACATAAAACCAGTTTGACTGCATCAGTTTGGTTAAAAGAGCCTGTAATAGGATTCACTCCTTGGTCAGCAGAGATTTTTGGCAACCCTGCTCCAGCATTTGTGGAAAGATGGAAATATTTCAGAGCTCTTTTTTGCCTCGCCAGGTCATATTCCAAGCAGGGTGACATCATCGCACGTTTGACGGTATTGCGCATTGCAGTGGAGTATAGGGTTTAGGGCATGGATGCCTTCTCTTTCCCCACAAATCTCTTCATGTGCTCCAATTTTGTAACACCAATTTCTGTTAAAGCTGTTGCTATTTAAGATCTAGCTCTGTGGCTCACTTGCGTTTGTTAATTCTACACATTTAACAAAAGCATGAATTTGAAGGTTGCTAGCAACATCCTTTCCAAAATCACTTTGACCTATGTATTACATTATCCCATGAATGACTTGCAGAAGAAAGTAATCAAAACATGTATAGTTCCAGCTAGTGCTAATTGCCTTTTCATCTCAGTTTCTGTCTCTTTCTACTTGTGTCCAATAAATGTTGATTATGCAGGGACTTAAATCTGTATTTCAACATAATTTGCTTCATTTGATATGAATGACATGACTCTCTACGTCTGAGCTCCAAATATCCCGCCGACCCTGCGTCAAGCACTTCAAGGATGTCAAAAGCGCGTACCGGGAATCTGAAGTGCCTGGTCTTAGCAAGAATGCCTGAGAGGTCAGAGAGAGGATGTTGTTTGGGGAGGTCTCCGGCCTTGATATTTACCAACTGATTCATGAAAACCTAGAAGCACAGAACGTGTGGAGTGCATGTAAATTCTTCTCCTTCAAGAACAATACAGATAAGTAAGCATAAAGGATAAAATTTTCAACCTATTTGTGATTTTTGGTTGCCTGTAGTCTTGGGTGGCCAATATGGGATGCTATATAGGAGCCTGATTTCCAGAGGACAGACACATTAACCATTTCTGAAAATAAAGATCCCTTAAGGTTGCCTCAAGTGGGTCCAGAATCAATCACTGCATTTGGAAAATCTTGATCACAGCCTCTTGAGAGATCAGTGGAGAAATGCAGTCAAAAAGTGGTTTGTGTGTTTGAAATCTGTTTTGGTTGTATGAATCTTTATATTTTCAGGAAAGGACAGACTGAACAGGGATTAGTCTGAACACAGACTGAAGTCACTCTTAGCAATGACGGTTGTTATCATACTGGTTTCATAGATTCATAGGTTTTTAAGGCCAGAAGGGACCATGCATGACCGCAGATGTTCATACCGATAACAGTTTCTTTGTGAAGTGCCAGTTCAGCATAGACAGGCTCCTTCTTGGACGTGTTCCTGTTTTGACTTTCTCTGAGAGCAAGGCAGGATCTAATGGACAAGTGCTCATCAGGCTGCTTGCTGGCTGCAAGCTGTCCCGTTTCCCGACCAGCTCCGGGAACCCCAGGCTTTCCCTGTCCCCAGCTCTAGGATCCCCTCTGTGCTCCCAGGGCAGAGGGGCTTCCAGGTCTTTTCTATTACGTGGCAGGAAACCTCCTAGCTTTTCCTGATGCTACAGGTTTTCTCAGAAATACAGGCAACTTGCCCTGTTTGGCCCAAACGGGTGTTTTACTTTGTTTTTGAATGTTGGAATTTTCCACAAAACGGAAATTCCGAGTTTCAGCCAGCTCCAATCGCTTGAGCATTGCTTGAGTTGCTTGAGTATTTTCTCCAGGGGATTTTTCATGTTTACTGTTAGAAACTTGCGTCCTAACTCTGAAGTATTTGATGCTGCATTTGCCCAGAGGTCCCTATAGTCTGCCTTTCTCTGCTAGATTAGAAAACTGCTTAGTACTTTTTCCCCTGGAAGTACTTACATACTGCATACTTATAGATTTTACTTAAATTTGGATGTAAAGCAAACAAATAGAAACAAGGTTCCAAACATTTTGGCCTGAGACATGGTAACGAAAGCATTGTGCCAAAGCTGAACTGCTTTGAGCAGTCTTACCCTGATGGTATCTTGTGGCAATGGAGAAAGTAAGAAAAGGAAATATTTACTTAAAGATGGCATTGATCAAAAGAGCATTGGTAATAATTAGCCTGTATTATTGTTATTTAATAGAGGAATTTGATTGCTCCCACATATGAGTTGGGGTTTGGTTTTGCTCTGCTTTCATGGTCAGGCTGGCAGTTGCGTAAGTCAGCACAGATCTTGGCCAGGCAGCGTGGCTGTGCTCATCCGCGCCTGCTGGCGAGCCGGGCGCAGGTTAACTTTGCAAATCCCCACCAGCATTTGGGAGCATTTGGGAACCTTTGTATGTTTGCGTGCTGGCTCCCAGGAGGTGGCAGGGAAAGGGCTGAAGGGCCACCTCGCACCCAAGCAGTGGGTTGGATGTGCTGTGGTGAAAACCACTGCTTCATCGCTGTGAAGGTCCCCTTGGCTGGACGTTTGGCTCAGACAGGCCAAAACGCCCGTGGCCTGTGGGAGATGTGCTGCACTCTTGGCTGGGAAATAGCCCGTGCTGGTCAGACCACCAGAGGGGCCAGCACTGGGCCTGTGGTCAAGAAAAATCTCTCAGATTTCATGCTTCAGGGTTGCTCGTTTGACAGTTTTCCTGACAGCTCAAATTCACTTATAGCTGTAAGCATACAAATGTATGTTCAGGCCAATCACCCTGCTTGGAAGTCTCGGTGCAGCAAAGTATTTAACTCTGAAAAATACTTGGAGTAACTTCTTTGCAATATATAGAGCAGCAACCATTTCAGAAACCATCTATCTATATATATTTAAACAGTCATTACTGCCTTCTAGGTAAATAACACATGTTTTTTAAATGGTCTCTATACACAATAGATGCTAACACAATAAATCCTAATTGCTCTGAAGGACCCATTAGGCTCTATCAGGTCAATAAATGGTGGAGGTTTTTTGAAAGTCACTCACCATGCTGTTACATAAGCTTCAATTTGAAAGTCCATAAATAAGTATTTGCCCAGTGAAGAGTGAGAGCTTTGCCAGGGCCATGCTAATTTATCATGTCAACTACACTATGGGGACGGTTTCCTTTTCAAGGGCCGTTGTTTAAAAAAAAAAAAAAAAAAAAAAAGAAGGGCACAACATGATATTTCAAAAATGACGTATCTGAAAAGTTTCGGGCTGCAATACACCCATCGAGAAAATCACGTGTAGAGTTCACTGCCTCCTTTCTCCTTCTCTTGGCATTGTGCGAATCAGAGCAAGGAGGTTTTGAGCAGCGGGTAGCTGTCGCTGCCGCCGGGCCGTGCAGGGGGGCGGCCGGGGAGGGGGCGGCCCTCGGCCTCGCTGCCTCCTCGCGCGCCTTCGGGCCGGACCAGCGCTGCAGGACACCGAAGCTCCTTCCCGGTGTGCACGGGGAGGGGTCCCGGCCTCGTGCGAGGCTGTTAGATGCTAACTATCGACATTACGTATACAATTATGTATACAAATAACGCGAAGTAATAACTGACGAGTCCAGCAAGATGAACTTCAAATGCAGTGTTTATTCCTGATTTTACTTTGATACTACTTACCTGTACTTTCGGTAGCATTTTACAAACAACACCACTCATGTCAGTTGTTGCCAAGTCTGCGTCGCTGTTAGAAGTTATGTTTTGCATTAATTTACTCAGACAGCGTGTCGTTCCATGTGGCTTTAGCTTTGAATATGGCTACAATTTGGTATGGTTTTGTTTTCCCACAAATATTTTAACATGTGTAATACAAGTATATATAAAAAGCAATGAATATATTGATGCAGTTCAGGATTTTCAAGGGGATTTGAACTAGGCATCCATGGTGAGAAGTGACTTAAATCACTATTGCCAGCCAATGGCTTTTAAATCACTGGAGCACACAGGAAGACGTTCGCCCCAGTGCCTGTTGCATTTCGGTAGGATTTGAGCGGCCTTCTGAAGTGGTTTAAAAGCCACGGTATCCTTCACAAAGGTGAGCACTGCAGGCTTTGAGAGAAAGAACTAAATGCAGAAATATTCACCACCTTGTTACTTTCTCTTCCCACCAGGGCCCACTCCATCGCAGCTGAAACCTACCCCAGCGGGTGGAAGGTATAAAGGTGTGTCTGCGGGAACACGTCTCGTCAGCCCGTGCCCGGATGCCCCGGCTGCAGCCGCGAGGGGCACGAGCAGGACTCCCCGGCCGATCTGCCTAGTATGGTGGAGCTGCACTAACGCCTTCTGCACAGGGATTAAAGGTAAAGCAGTTTCCTATTAATTTGTGGAATTTATTAACAGTGACAGCAAGTTCTTAGGGAAGGGAAATGCTTTGTCTTTCGTCTCTCCAGGGCTTGGCGTGGTAGGGTTTTGTTCAGAGGCACCGTTATGGCTAGTGCCGTATGCACATAAAGCACCGTACTCTCCTACACCACCGTACAGCAAATCAGCTGTACTTGCACTTATACCATATTTAATCCTGTTCTGGTTGCTCTGCTACATATTCATAAAAGCAAAAAGGAAACAGAAGCGCAGAGCAAGCCAACAGATGTCTACCTGGCTCTTAATTGGATTTTATATGTCCCCAGTGTAGCAAATGCAGCATTATTTACAGCCAGGCTCTAAGAATTAGATATGTCTGGAGGAGTGGTGAAACCTGGACCAGACTACAGCGGTTGATAGATTAGCTGAAATGGAGAGCTGCCCCTTTTCCCCTTCTTCTCATCTTCTCCCTTCCCACTTACATACCTGTTCCCCGTTGGGTGTTAAATCGAACTAAGATGTTGCCCAAGGGGATGCTTATAAAAAGGAGAAATACCAGCAAAAATGAGAATTTCTGCTCTTGTGGAGCTTCATCAGCATTTTCTAATTGTACAGCAATGATGATAATAAAAAGGCTGCCCTCTGCTCTCAGCTGTAATTTGGATAATCAACTGAAAGCCATAATGAAACTGTCTGTGATTGCTTTCTGCTGGGCTTCTAGTTCACAGAAATTCATTGTCGGGAGAATTAAAAGTTATGGCTTTGGTAGAGGGATACGCTGTTGTGTTTCAAAGGAACGCGCAAATTCTCTCTGGTGCAGCTCTGTTATCGGCAAAGCTTAGCGCGTGACGCAAAGCGGTACAAGGGCTTGAGCTTTCTTGTAAGTCATTCAGCACCAAGGTTGGCGGTGCCAAATGGTGCGTAGGGCAAAGCCGCGGGGGCTTGGAGATGCAGAGGAGCTGGGAGGTACCAGCTGGGGGGGAAATCGAGGCTTGTCGTGGGCTCCGGGTGCGTTTTTGTGCCCTGGCGCTGGAGGTGGGATGGGGCCTGTCCCCCAGGGAAGGGGAGGCTCTCCTGAAAACTGGCTTCGCTCTTTGGCATTGGCCTCTGGTGCCTGCCGCGCGTGTGCATGGGAGGGAGGCTGTTTGCGAAACACCTCGGGCAGCTCCGCAGCGGAGCAGAGGTGGCCGGGGCTGGGGCCGGGGTGAGGAGCGCGGTGCCGCCGGCCGCCTGCCGGGACGCGGCCTGTCTCGCCCGCTGAGGGCAGGCTGGGCCTGGTGGGGAGCCCTGCGCCGGGGCTGCTCCGCCGGGTGGCTGGGCACATGGCCGCGGCCTCGGTACCCGCACGCGACTGCAGCTGGGGAGCGCTGGCTCGCCCTCCTGCTGCACCTTGTCCCCCGCAGACTGAGAGAGACAGAGATTTTTTTTCCTTTTTTTCCCCTTTTCTTCCTTTTTTCCTTTTTTCCTCTTTTCCCATTTTCCTTTTTCTTTTTTATTTCTCCTTTTTTCCCTTTCTCTTTTTTCCCTTTCTCTTTTTTCCCTTTTCCTCTTTTTTCCCTTTTCCCTTTTCCCCTTTTTTCTTTTCCCTTTTTCCTTTTCCTCTTTTTACCTTTCCTCTTTTTCCTTTTCCTCTTTTTCCTTTTCCTCTTTTTCCTTTTCCTCTTTTTACCTTTCCTCTTTTTCCTTTTCCTCTTTTTCCTTTTCCTCTTTTTCCTTTTCCCCCTTTGCCTCCTTTTTCCCCTCTTCCTTTTTTCCTTTTCTTTTTTCTTTTTTCCTTTTCCTTTTTCCCCTTTTCCATTTTTCCTTTTTCCTTTTTTCTTTTTTCTTTCTTCTTTTTTCTTTTTTCCTCTTTCCTTTTTCCCCTTTTTCCTTTTTTACCCTTTTTCCTTTTTTTTCCCTTTTTTTTCCTTTCTTTGCCT
>NW_020447419.1:6111120-6154576 GCF_003343035.1 Apteryx rowi | reverse complement strand
ACCTACATGCCCAACCAGTTCAACCACGACACGCAGGACGAGGCCGGGCTGGAGGTGCACCAGTTCTGGCCGCTGGTGGAGATCCAGTGCTCCAGCGACCTGCGCTTCTTCCTCTGCAGCATGTACACCCCCATCTGCCTGCCCGACTACGCCAAGCCGCTGCCGCCCTGCCGCTCCGTCTGCGAGCGGGCCAAGGCCGGCTGCTCGCCCATCATGCAGCAGTACGGCTTCGCCTGGCCCGAGCGCATGAGCTGCGACCGCCTGCCCGTGCTGGGCGACTCGGAGGTGCTGTGCATGGGCTACAACCGCACCGAGGCCACCACCTCGCCGCCTTTCGCCGGGAAGCCCACGCGCCCCGCCAAGGACGCGGGTAAAAACCTGACGCCGCTGAGCGGGCAGCGCCCATCAGGGCCRGACTGCGGCCGGGCATGCAAGTGCAAGGCGCCCCTGGTGCCCATCTCCAAGGAGTCCCATCCGCTCTACAACCGCATCCGCACGGGGCAGGTGCCCAACTGCGCCATCCCCTGCTACCAGCCCTACTTCACCCAGGACGAGAAGACCTTCGCCACCTTCTGGATTGGCCTCTGGTCCATCCTCTGCTTCCTCTCCACCTCCACCACTGTGGCCACCTTCCTCATCGACATGGAGCGCTTCAAGTACCCCGAGCGCCCCATCATCTTCCTCTCCGCGTGCTACCTCTTTGTCTCCGTGGGCTACATCGTGCGGCTGGTGGCAGGGCACGCCAGTGTGGCCTGCAACCCTGAGCACCACCACGTCCACTACGAGACCACGGGCCCCGCACTCTGCACCGTGGTCTTCCTCCTCCTCTACTTCTTTGGCATGGCCAGCTCCATCTGGTGGGTCATCCTCTCCCTCACCTGGTTCCTGGCTGCCGGCATGAAGTGGGGCAACGAGGCCATCGCCGGCTACGCGCAGTACTTCCACCTTGCCGCCTGGCTCATCCCCAGCGCCAAGTCCATCGCTGTACTGGCCCTCAGCTCTGTGGACGGCGACCCAGTGGCCGGGGTTTGCTACGTGGGCAACCAGAGCCTGGAGAACCTGCGGGGCTTTGTGCTGGCGCCGCTGGTGGTTTATCTCTTCACCGGCAGCCTCTTCCTGCTGGCCGGCTTCATCTCGCTGTTTCGCATCCGCAGCGTGATCAAGCAGGGCGGCACCAAGACGGACAAGCTGGAGAAGCTGATGATCCGCATCGGCATCTTCACCGTGCTCTACACCGTGCCGGCCACCATCGTCATCGCCTGCTACATCTACGAGCAGCACAACCGGGAGGCCTGGGAGCGGGCGCAGAACTGCTCCTGCCCGGGTGACCCCCACAGCCCCAAGCCCGACTACGCCGTCTTCATGCTCAAGTACTTTATGTGCCTCGTGGTGGGCATCACCTCCGGCGTCTGGATCTGGTCCGGCAAGACCCTGGAGTCGTGGAGGCGCTTCTCGGCCCGCTGCTGCCGGGGCAGGAAGCCCGCGGGCGCCTCCGTGTGCGGCGAGGCCAGCCCCGCGCTGGCCGGCACGACGGCGCTGCCCAGCCTGGCCCCCTACCACAAGCAGGTCCCGTTGTCCCACGTGTGACGGAGGGAGCYGCCGGCAGCCCCGCCGCCGGCAGCGGAGGGCTGGGGGGCCCGCGCTGGGCAGGAGGAGGTGGCGGCGGGCCCGGTGTCTGAGCCGGCACGGGAGCGGGGCGGGGAGCACGCCGGAGCCGGYTGGCCGAGCTGGGGGGAGCTGAGCGAGCCTGGGCGCCGCGCGGGGATCGGCCCCACCGGAGCGACGCCGGGCTGGCGGTGGCGTTCGGGCCCGGCGCGCAGCAGCGGCTGGCTGCTGCGCGGCGCAAGGCGCCGGCTGAGAGGGGCACGGCCGGCGTTACCAGGAGAGGCTGCGTTTCTGAACCGGGCAGCGTGCGCGGGTTTGGGGGGGGGGCATGTCCGAACCGGGCGGTGGTTTTTGCTGGGAATCAGCTAGGTTTGTCAGCCAGCTGGCTTCAACAACTCTTGCTGCTTTTTTCAAAGACGTGCCTCTGCGAGAGAGCGCTGGGTCCGAGAGCCGGCACTTCGTTTGGGGAAACTCAGCAGAGCGCTCGCGCTGCCCTCGCGCCAGCTCCGCCAGCCGTTTCGCCTCCCGGGTTTGGCAGCGGCCGAGCGCTGGCAGAGCCGGTGCGTAACGCGGAGGCACGGTGACGGCGGGGTTGCGCGCAGCGGGACATGGGGGGCCCGGGCCAAGTGCGCTGAGCGGCGGCTGAGGAGGGGGCTCGGCTGCGGTGGGGGGATGCTGATAGCTCGCGCGCCGCGGCTGCCCCCCGCCCTCTCCTGAAGCACCTGAGGGTCTTTTCCTCCCTCTCCCCCCCCAAACGGTGCTTATGTACGCGACCTCCCAGAGAGCACGCGTAGGTCCCTTTTGCCCCATTTCAGGAGTGGCACCGTGACCCGGCCGCTTGAGCGGYGGCGAGCAATGGCCAGCTCTGCTGCCGGCCGGGCTGCCGGGAGCCGCACTCGCTCCCGGCGCCGCGGCCACCTCCGCTCTGAAACCAAAGCCTGGGGCGCGCGGGGCTGCTGAGYGAGGCGCTGCCCAGCCGCGGCGCGACGGACGGACCCGCCAGCGATGCGGGGTCGTGCTTCCCTGCGATCGCTTCCCCGGCGCACATATCCGCGCTCCTGCGACAGGGCTCGCTGCAGTGCTTCGTCCCGGGCAGAACTGCACCACGTTCTGTTACACGCTGTACATAGCTGTATTATAGCCTGGGCTGTATATACAGGAGCTGTAGTGACCTTTGATACGGGTTCGGGACAGGTGTGTGCTCATCAGGGAGGCAGTGCAGGCGCACATACGCTGTGGGTAGTCTCGTGTTGTAATCCAGGGCATTAAATAACTCCAAACTGATCCGATCCATGCCTCGCCGGACTCGTCTCTTTCTATAGTGCCTTTTGTAGATACAGCTAAATACACATCATGCAATACAATGAACAAAACCACGTCAAAAGACCTTTTTTTTTAAAATGTAACTGACTGTGTAAAGCTTTTATTTTTTATTTTTTTAAACCAAGATTAACTGTTGCCTATTGAAAAATGCAAGACCATGTTCAGCTTTGATCTGATGGTAGGTTGATACAATCAACTAGTACTTGAGCCTGGCTTCTGAGCACCAAGTTACAGCTGGTGGGAAAGGAGCTGTTGTTTGGTGCCCTGTGTACTGTGGAGAAATTACATGTCATTCTTTTGCCTCTTTGGTTCCTGATGCTGTTCAATTTTGTTTAAATAACTAACTGTATTATATTTTGTGAAAAGCTGAAGAAATTTTATTCAAAGAGAAGTATAGAGATTAGTTATTTATGAGGGAAAAAAAAAAAAAAGTGTGTGTTGTTTTCTTTGCTCCTGCTTATATGAGATGAGTAATTGCAATAAAAACTTCTGCTGGGGGAGAGGGGAGGAGTGTGTGGAGGGATGTGTGGGTCCCCTGTCAGTGGGGATCGTGTGGGGCTCGCGTGGTGCCGGGATCTCTTGCTACGTGTGGGTTAACGCAGCATGGCTCTGCCTCTGCACAGGGGGCTCGTGCAGCTGGAGTCGTGCTGCCCGGACGCACCGGGGCCTGCGGTGGCACTGGGCTCGGTGGCCTGGGGGTTGCAGATGCACGTGGCCGTGCTGAGGCTGCCGGTGCTGCAGGCTGGGGCCCGGGCCCTCTCTGCCGGGCCGGTTCCTTGACAGTTCAAGGTTGCGCCTCTCTGGCAGAAGAGGATTAACTATCAACTTTTATTGGCATTTCGCAGTATCAGGTCCTCGCCCTGCACTGAGCTCAGGCACGGAGGAGTTGCCCTTTGATACTTATCAGGCCGAGCAGATGACAGCTCCGAGTCAGGTAGGATGTTGCCCTCTGATTTAAGTGTCCGTGTTGCCATCTGCTGTGCACTTGCTCTCTCATTTTGGGAAAAGCACTGGGGAAGGCGCGCAAGGGGTTAAGGCTGGCTCCGTGGTGACTAATGGTGCAGGACTCTGCTATCTAGCTAGGTGTGTAGGCACACACCAGGTCGCACCAGATAGGATCGCTTACCTGGAAGCAGCATTCCAGCGCGCAGCGATAACGCGGTCGGGAGCGGGCGGTCTGGCCTGACTCACGCTTCCTCCGCACCGCACCGGGCACTGCCCCTGCTACACTCCAGCGCAGGTGAAGCAGGCAGCAACCGAGCCAAGAGCCAAGCCCGGCGTGCGCGGGGCAGCCCTTGGGGGGGCAGCGGCTCAGCGCCAGGCCCTTGCTGGCGAGTGGCAGGCGCTCGCAGTAAATAGGAGTTGGGCAGCACTGCTGCCTGATACAGCACCATGAGCCGGGGCAGGGCAGGTGCTGTGGGTCGCTGTCTGTGTGTCCGCGGTGGGATGCAGTCCCAGACTGTGCCCCAGACCATGATAGCGCATGGGAATTAGTACAGGAACATACATTCCCTTCTGTAGCAGCCTGTAGCCCAGTGTACGCTGTCATGTGCCTTGGTGCAACTGTGGTTTTCCCAGATTACTTTACAGAAAGTCAGTCCTAGGCAATGCCACTGCAATATCAAGCCGTGGGAAATACCAGCCCTGGAAGGGGGCAGCAGCCCTGCCCGTGCCACTCTCCCATCAGGGCAGACCGCACTGGCAACCTGGTGTGTGAGCTCTTGCCTCGATTGCTCTTGTGGCCTCTTCTGCTTGCTCAGCTTATTCTTGACGCCTATATGCTTATCCAGAAGAGATGTTCTTGACATTTATTCCCTTGCTGAAGTGCCTGTCCTCTCAGCTGCCAAACCCACTCTGAAGTAGTTCTCATATAAAATTCCCTTAGAAACAAAATACACAGTCCTGTGCACAAAGGGAAAGGT
The DNA here is from genome assembly GCF_003343035.1 of Apteryx rowi. Classification (NCBI taxonomy): domain Eukaryota; kingdom Metazoa; phylum Chordata; class Aves; order Apterygiformes; family Apterygidae; genus Apteryx; species Apteryx rowi. Next base: position 6,149,726 of record NW_020447419.1, on the reverse strand, counting down.
CTGCCGAATCCAAAGGGCATCACAGCAGCCCAGAAGCACATCGGTGACTTGTTGGCCTGYGCTGATTGTTAACACATGCTGCTCGGCTTAGGCTTGTTGGTGCTGAAATTGTTCTTGCTGGTCCACAGTGTAGCTATTATATATGCAACAAGTGTCCTGCCAGTTTGGGAGTGCTGCCCTATGACCAAATACAGCCAGAGGTCACCTCAACAGAGATTAAATACTATTCAGCTGTGGGGGAGAGTGAAAGGAGTGTACCATTCACAAGGCACAGTAATCCTATGGCTGTAGCTCTAGCCTGTGAGCAGAAAGGAAGGTAACAGTTTCTTTAATTCTAGTATTCTAACTATGATTCTAATTTTCCTCTTGCCTTTTTAAGGAAAAAAAAATGCTGTCAATGTATAAAAAGTAGTGAAAACCCCCTGCCATTCAGTCTTCCAGTAGACCCACCTAAATCCAATGCCCTTGGAAACAATATCACTGTTCTTCCCTTCAAAAGGGACCTGTATGCTTTACTTGTAATTGTTTAACCTAAGATGGCCACTAGCTTTGTTTTCCTGGTTCTAGTTCTTTTGGGGGGGGGTGGGGGTGGGGGGGCGACCAGAAAGTTAAATGTGAGAGCAGAGCTTCTCCTGAACAAGGGTAGTGCCAGTTTTTGTCTCTTAAGAGGTTAACATTGTAGTGGAGGCCTACAGATCAAAAAATCCTATCTATCTAGCAAATGCTCTGGGTTATGCTCCAGTAAACCTGACACCAATTAAGGTTGCAGGCACACTTGTTAGCAGCAGTCTCCAGGAGGATACATTGCTAGCAGAAGCAGCCGGCAGCTTGCGTTGTCATACACCTGCCATCCGGATTAGCAGGCAGAGCCTCCATCACATTTGGCAAAAAAGGTGACTGAGTGACACAAGTTGCTGCTGAGCACCTCGGCGCTGCACCTGYGGACACAGCCATGTCAGGCAGCTACGGCGCACGTCCAGCCCGGCCCCGCTGAGCCGAGGGCACCGGCAGTGCTGAGGCTCGTCTGCTATCAGGTCATGAGTCAATCCAGGAGCTGGTCACTTGTAACTTCCAATCTAATGGGCCTCAAGAAGGGCTCAAAAGAAGGCAAATCACCTCCAGAAAGACTGGCCCTACTTGCAGGCTATTTAAGTGCAAAGGAACTGTCAGCAATTAGTTATTTGCCTGGGTCAAATTCTAAGTCCAGTTAGTGTGTGGGACCCACAAAGCAACTCCATAAGGCACAGACTGCCCACACCCTGCCCGACACTGCAGACCAAGCAGCTCATGTTTGCCAAATGAGCTCTGCTACTGGCTCCTGAGACATTCACAATGGTACAGAACACACACTTCACCTTTAACTTTATTTAAAATAGAGTTTATTAGCTTTTCTTTTAATACAAACATGAGAAAGGAAAAACCACCTGAAGATGTAGCATTATTTTCAGAATTGAATTGTGATCAATACCTGAAGCGCCATGTTCCATGGATTTGAGAGCCAGGGGCTGGCATATTTGCATACCATAAAATACTATATGCATCATTTGAACAGTTGAGTGCAGCCACACTGTTTAATACACTCAGGCACCCTTACTCTCAAAGGCAAATGGACTTGATATTCTGCGCAAGTTTCTGGACCTTGCCTGGAAGAGGAAGTGCACAAAAACTGTGCCATTTTGAGTGAGATCTGCTCCTAGGACAAACTGCCTAGAATCCATTCGGATCCGAGAGGGGAAGATATTACAAAGACTTGTAACAGGAAGAGTCTAATAATACTTATCCTGTTTAGAGCTCAGTTTCAGAGCCTTAAAGTGAGCTCCATTCCAAAGTCTCAGAAAGAGCAAAACCCAAGCCTCAAGAAGAGTAGTTGCACAAGGTAAAATTCACTTCTAAAAAAAAAAAAAATAAAAAAAATTGAGTTTTATGGAACTATTTTTGATAACTCTCAATTGAACACAAGATTTCTCAATCATCTACCCTGTTAGGTAGTTCGGGATTCTCAAACTCATTACTGTCTCATTATGAATGTAAATCCCTCCCAGGAGATAAAAAACTCAAGAAGAGCCGGATGGATGCACAATATCAGCTTTAGGAACTCCACTGTATATAGCACAAGAGATCTGCAGGAGAGCTCGAGAAGCAGTGCTGCACACATGCCATTCATCACTGGATTGCTACACTGTTTGAGATGGTGATGATGTTTCCAGACCAACTTTCTCATTCAATGCCTCAGAAAAATATACAGATTGCATCTCTTCCAGAGCAATAATAAGTATCAGAAAATGAGAGAAGCACCATAATTCACAAGAAATGCAGCATGGACCCTATATATTTTAACAATACGTAAAACCATTTCTCTGCTCCCAGTCAAAACATTCAAAGTCTTTTGACAATCTCTACTGGAGTAAGTTGTTGGTGCAGAGTTAGGATTCCTTCCTGCTAGGCAGCTTCTTGGTTATGAACAGATCACCAATAATAGCAGCTTTTAGTAGCCAAACCAGGGAAAAGCCGTCAACACTTGTCTATGCTACAGTTTTTCAGCTCCAGAGTGGCTTTATAATTTGTTAAGAGTCCCATGTTTTGTTTTGTTTTTGTTAACACTGCATTGACCTGAGAGATGAATGCAGTGAGATTCTGGGTGATAGGGGAGAGGAGGGAAGAACATTGTAACTATAGTCACGTTGTTAGTGTTTAAATTCTAAAATTTAAAACTACTCATTGTTAAAAACCTCAAGAGTTCACAGCTATAGGCCTACATAGTAAGCAAACATCTGTGGGGGAGAGATCGAGAAAAGTTTGTTTTTGCACCTCTGGATACATTTAAAGGAGGAGAGTCTGATTTGACAAAGGTCGCATCTTTTGCACTGAGAATGCTCCTTAAGCTCTGGGCTCCCTTGGCTAGTTTTACCCTCCTCTCCTCCTCTTGCTGGAAGACACCATCACCGCTGGCTTGTGTGCATGGAGTGGTGGTATTCCTCCGGTTCATAGGGATGCTGGTTCATGGTGCTGCACCTTTCTCTCTCCTCAGGAGAGGATGGCATTAGAACGGCGGATACCAACTAAATTATCAGCACTGAAAGATCGTCTCATAGCAGCTTTTGACAAGTCTTTGTATTTATCCTCACACAGCCGGGAGATAGCCTGGAAATCAGGTTCAGATAGATACAAAAGAAAAATACACACATTAGAAGGGTCTGAACATTTCAAGGAAGCTTTTACAAGTGTAGTAACCAACAGGGCAGGCACTTCAGGCCCTGTACACCTTTCAGCCTTCTCCCTAGAATGACAGTAAATAGGCAGGGCTTCGGAGGGAAAAAATTGTTAAGAGTGAGTTCTCTCCCCATGTTAACGAGAATCCTATACGTCAGAAGTGAAGACATTAAAAAGCATAGTGATTTCTGTACCTGAGCATCTTCGTTCTTACACCATTCCCACTATCTAATGGAAAACTTAGATMCACTTACGAGTTTATACAAGTTATGTTCAAAACTGCAGCTACTAGCTAGGCCTGATATTCGGGTTTTTAACAGCACAAAAATGCACACGCTGTTTGTATGAGAGAAAAGGCTAAAGCTGAAAAGGTTTCTGCCTCCCCACCTAGCCCCTGCACTTGGCCACTCAGCRGAAGCGGCTCTAGCAAATGAGCTCTGCTAGGCCTCTGCTTTGCCTTCGCTTCCCTGCACCCCGCTCCCCCAGCCTGCTCGAACCATCAGGTCGCTGAAGAGGGCTGAGAAGGGAGGGCAGCCCACTGCTCAATGGCACRGCACTAGCCACGATGCTTTAATACAGCTAGTGAATAGCTGCACAGGTGCACAACTTAGTATTTAACTGCTTTTTCAGCCACTTTGCTTGCTCCAGCTCTGCTTATTTAGCTAGTCAAGCAGCATTTACTCTGGTGCAGCTATTCTAGTATCAAGCCTTATTATTTAATTCCTAAGGACACATGACTGTCCAGAAAAATACTCTGTGTTCTCACCTGCAAGGCCTAGTTCTTATTGGAGCCTCCAAGCACTATCAGTGCAAATAAATAAGGATATCCAGTAATAGGAGGCTGAACTAAATTTCAGTTCTGAACTTTTTTACTTCCATTAATAATTTACCATCTATCACCAGATGAACTTTCAGAGTCCTGCAATCAGCTACAAGCCTCCACCTTCCCTTTAAGGCAGCACCCATTCAGCACAGCCCAGTGTGCTGGAAGTTCAAAAGGTGAAAAGCACTCTGAGCATGAATAAACTCCTAAGTGTATTTTAAAATAATTATTTACATTTATTTCTGCCGACCTTCTGGAGGCACGCATTTGGCTCAAGAGTGGCATTCTTTGAGACACTGGCTGCATGAGCTCCCAGTGCAAGACCAGACAGACTCTCCATCCTGTTTTAATGCTAGCACATCAATCATAGAGCAACCTGTGTTGACATATTTAGCCCCAGTCCCCCATATGGTGTAAATCAGTTTTCAGTCCCTGGAATACTAATTCACTCTTTCACACAGGCTCCTATCAACTGCTCCTGTGCTTCTAAACCCAAAGGCAGGATTAAAAAAAGAAGTTAAGCAAATGGTTTGAATATTTATCACATGTTTTAGAATTAAAACCAAAATGCCCTACATAGATGCATTAGTAAGTATGTTATGGCAAATCACATACTGCACTGAAAATTACTTTGGTTTTTAAATACCAGACCCCCAAATACTAGCAAAGAAGAAACAAAACAGGCTCACAATCTGTAAATCATCCACTTATGCCTGGGCACTGAACAGTTCAGTAAACAATTTCCTGTGGAATATGAACTGCCCTACAACCACATTTACAATTAGTGACAGTGTTAGCTTAAAGTGCAAGTAACAAGGGTGAGACAAAGCAGAAGAGTTGCATTGCTTAACTTTAAATAGAGGAATTCATAGGCATATCATACCTAGCATTCCAAAGGACCAGGCAGGAACACGCTTATTTCCAAAGTTCAACCACTTCTGGGACAAAATAAAAAACCTGGCACTTGGCAGAATTATTGGGGGTGGACAATAGAACAATATAAGCCAAGAATACCACAGCACACCCCTCTTTGAAAGGGGCTATGGTATCAGTGTACATAAGGCCTGCATTAATGCCTTTGTTGAAAGGTCAACAAAACAACATGCACGGTCATCAATTAAACCTGGACAGATGAAAGGTTGCATTGATCCAACAAGAAACTTTGCCTGGGAACCCAGGTAATTTAGATATTTTCAAAATGTCTTACACATATCCAGCAACTAGGAGGAGAGACTGATGCTGCAAAAGTTAAGGTTGTTTTAAACGAGCCTTCATACCAAAGTACGCCATGGGACTCACGGACGGGTAGCTGTTTCCATCTAGCAAGAAAAGGCCAGTAATCTATATTTATACTCCTCTGGGCATTCTGAAGTATTGCTAAGAAGCAACTATTCCAAAAGCTTAACTTAAAGCAACATTTCTTTAGAAAGGTACTGTTCTAAAAGTTGTTAAATGAAACATACTGTTATTTCTGCAGCTGTCCCCCAAACAAATGGTTTATTAAACCATGAGTTTAATAAACCGTGAGAGCAATAAGAGCGCTCTTGCTAAATCTAAAAGCAGCTGTGCAGTGGGATGCAGTGGGAAACCTTCAGCTGGTAGTATTTAGAAAGGTCTGAGTGTGACTGTCTCTAGGTGCTTGGAATACAGACTGTGACCAGGGAAGGACAGACAATCCATTACATATGACACTTATCCTTTCAATCTTAAGTAGCCTAGCTGAACTATGGTTCCCAAAATAACATCCATTTTATTTAGTGATCTGCTAGACAGACTTCCATAATCTCTTTTCTGCCCTTTCCTCAGAATATTAGCTTAGTCTATAAGACATGGTTTTAAAAGTGCTAATGCCAGTTATAAAAAGGTTAAATTAGCCTGTAACACACTAATTTAAAAGCTTTTTAGTTTTTCTAACCACCACTTAATATGATTAGCAACAGATGTTCTTACTATACATGCACACAGAGTCCCCTGCTCACCCAATCTCAGACCATTACCTCCAGTTTCTGTGCTCTTTCTTTACTAAGAGGCTCCAGCAGAAAGCTCAGGTTATTGTCATCTGCTAGGGAGCGAAGATCGAAGTAGTATTTGGCGTAAACACTGGCAGGAACATTGATATTAAACTGCAGCAGCTCCAGGAAGTGTCTTTCCATCTCGTTCCTAGGAGGAGTAAAGGGACAGAAGACAAAGGAAAAGAAAAAGACTGTTTTAGCTGGTTGCAAATACTGAGGAGACCTCAAGTTTATTTTTAAAACGAGTAACTTCGGAAGCGTCACGGGGAAGTCTGCATTATTGGTTTGGCCAGACTGTTCATTCAGCAGCGCACACAACAAGGTGCAGCTTTTGCGCCCCGGCAGCTCGGGCCGGGAGCGAGGCGCTGGGCTGCGGCGCAGTCGCCCGCGGCCGGGAGGCTCCTTCTGCCGAGTTCCATTAGTGCAGCTGTACAATTCACGCGCTGGTCTGCCCGGCTCGCGCGGCCCCACGCTATAGTGATCAGATGAAAGGAGTGATGTATGCTGTTTATTAGCTCTGAAGAACTTGCAGACATTTTCGCCAGGCTGATAACAGGAAGGGGGTTATTGAAGGAGAGGCGGGCTAACAAAAGGAGTAGGCAGATCACCACGGCAACAAATGGATCTATGAAGAGCTGCTGCTATTATCTCACAGAAAAAAGCCTCTTGAAGCAACATGGATTCATCTCCAATAAATAAATAAATAAGCAGCATTAGGTGGGAGAAGGAATTTTCTCCTCAATAGCATTTGGCAGGATAACAAAGTACAGTGTCAAAGGGCGCTGTCCAGTTTTTACTCACTAGACTATTTTCAGAGGGCAAAATATTTGGAGGAAAGCGGGAAGAGACTCGTGACATGACAAAGGCTGCTTCAGCTCCTGTGCCGTGGTCAAGTACCTCGGAGATGTTCTACAGAAGAAAACACTTTTTTCCCCCCCTACAAATTAACCTAAAAGAACCTGGTGGTACCCAAAACAAGCAACTCAGTTCAACACTAACTCTCAACAACTCATGTTTCCACTGGTAACAGACCTGTATTTATGGAATTTAGTAGCTATATAAGTCAACTGCGAATACACCAGAAGATAAGTTGCATAGGTTCAGTGCCAAGGTTATTCTTGCTTTTGGGGAGCTTTTAAAATGGATGTTTTTACCTATCAGAGGGGGGAAACAAATCAAGGAATCATCCAGGTTGTGTCCTGTATTGGCTGGCGGGTCTCAATATGAATAGCTGCTTTGTGCTTGTTGCTAGCGTGATGGACTTGAGTACCATTGAACCTAGTGCCAAAATTAATTTCCTGTTCATATGGTCATAAGCCTATAGAAATGTAAATCAGATAATGTTTTGATGATCAGCTGATCAGAGCTTGATTTACTCTATGAATAAATGCTCTTCACTGCCCCTTTTGTACTGACTACACGAATACATTTTAATTGTGTAAAAACACAATTCTTCATTGGATTAACAAGTCTATTAATAGTGGTTTAAAACCTGGGAAAGCATAATGCCCATGTGTTTCCTATGCCTTATTTACAAATATATGTAGCCAAAAGAATGAACAGCATGTGTCCCCTTACAAGCAGTCATAGTAAGATTAGCAGCTGCACAATTAATTTTTCAGTGATTATGGATTCACTCTCATCAAAGCAAGTAAGTTTTGACAAAGGATGACTTCCAAATATCCATTTAATTTCCTTTGATTTTTTCCCCACTAGAAATAAGTAAAAAAAAAAAATCTTTCAGTACAAAACTTTACTTTGCTTGAAGGACAAAGGCCTTGAGGTGGAAACAAAAACGATGAATGCTTTACCTATCCTGAGTAGGAAGAGGCTAAGGCAACTTAACTGATCTGCCAATCACACCAAGACCTGCATCATGTATCCCTTAACAAACTTTAACACTAGTAGTTTCCGTAAGTGCCAGGCAGCTGACAGGGCTAACAGGCAGCTGTGGGGTGGTGCCACGAAACAAGCACCTCTAAGCGGTCAGGGGTGCACGTGGTTGGGGGGGGCAAAGGTGCACGTACGCAGCCTTTGGAAGGGATGCCTGGCTACGATCCACGGTTTGTGTACACACACACACACACACACACACACACACACAAACTGGGTGAACTAAAACTGCTGTAAACCCTTTTGCCAGTTTCTGAGGTGTGTAATCTCCACGCTCAGCCTGCCCTGGCTGAACAAGAGTACGCATCAAGTTAGCGAGATCCTTCCAGATACGTAGAGGCAAAGGGCAAAGCCACAAAGCAAGCTCTGGCACCAGTCCTTGCGGACAGGCCCTCCCAGGGACTGAGCTCTGGTAGCGGTCTGCCAAGAAAGCTACAGTTGGGGAGCTGCTGGGCCTTGGGTTTTTTTTTGCTTTCGGCAGCATCACCAGCTATCCCCAACATTATAATCCCACTATATCTGAAGTCCTTTGCCAGTTGTTTCCTCTCAGTAATAGCTGTATTCAAAATAGCTAATGCTTACCATCAAGTGACTAGTTCAAGAAATATCAGAGCTACTAAAGCTGGCAATTAACTATAGTATCAATTATTAATTAAGAGTAGTATTATAAACTGGGTTTACAGTTTTGCTGAGTATCTTTTTAAAGCAGTTTTCCAAGGTCCCAGTTATGGTGGTGTAACCCAGCCCAGGAGCAGTGAACTCTGCCAAGTTGCAGCAGTGCAGCGCCTGGCTGGACACTCTGGGCCACAGTTAGACAGGGTTGTTCAGTCTCTGCCCACTCCTAAATTCAAAGGTCTAAATTATTTCAAATGAGATTGGAATTGAAAAATCCCATCTTCAAATTGGGGGAAAAAATAAGCCTAAATTCAGTCTCTTTCCCCTACCACCATCAATGCTTTGAAAATGTAAGTACTGACAATTTCAAGACACCCAGCACTGGCAATAGAGAATAAACATCCCTCTTGTTACAGGTATTTTCAGTGCTATCAATTTGATTTTTCCCAAATAGGGCTACAAGAAGAGACATCAAAAAGAGCAAGATGTATACTCCAGCTCTCCYAGCATTGCTGACCCCACTTCAGCCATCTCAGAGTTATTTGCAGCAACGCTTCAAGTATGTTCCTCAGATAGACAAGCACTCTGAGCCAGGTTCACTGAAGATGTACATTGTATAAAATCACTAATTATGCCTTCTTGAAAGCATGGCTGGCAGAGCCCCACTTTTGGAGACAAAGAACTCCCAGGAAAGGAGTATGTATAAAACAAGATGCTATGTTTGCTGTTGCTGTTCACAATGTAAAATACCTTGAATAATAAAAAGTGGTTTTGGTGTAGATAACTCCCCCATTTTTAGATAATCCCTCCCCTATTACAAAAAAACCTAAAAGGAAGGAAAACTGGATATTCCTCCTACTAAAAAGTCCTAGGTAAATATTTGCTTACTGGATTTTAAGCATTAGCCTTAGGCTGAATCTAGGGAAGAGAGCTTAGGGCAGGAACAGAGTATCTCACATAAGTAGTCCATCAGCACCGAGTACAAACCTCCTCCACCTCAGCCTGTTCCTGTACTAATATTGTCTTTTACTACAAGGCCTGGACACAAACCAATTACACCTCGATGGTGTGATAAAACTCAAAAATGCACAAAACATCATAAAGTTTATCAAGGCCAGAAAGCAGGATACTAAGCTAGCTGTCTAGTATCTATAGCACTGTGATAATGAGGGAAATACAGAAACAAGCTGGCTAATAGAATTAAAACAACAATGTTGAAATCTCAAGGCTCGCAGAGATAGAACTTTGTGAGCTGGAATTTAACAGAAAATCTAATGGGCCAAATCCACTCCCCATAAACACTCTTCCAGCCCGCAGCATGAGCCTGCAGCCACAAGGACAAATTTCCTCTGAAACTGCAGAAACTGCAGGGCTTGCAGCTGAGTGCACCAAGAAAGGGAGCAGATTCGAGATTTTCAAAAAAACTGAAATCTACGTCTGAGGCAAGAATATATAAGAGAAACAACCTTTCATACAACAAGCAGTAGTAAGATTGCGAATGTTGTTCTCAGCGATGTAGGCAGGTCTAGAGAACTCACCCAAATAGGATGAGTTGTAGCAGTAGCTGGATGCACCCACATGCAACCACAGATACCAACACAAATAACACTTGTCTGCCAAAAGCAGCAGCTAAGAATTCAGACCTTGAAATATTCGGGCCTTAGCTAGATGTGGGAGCAGACACACGAGTCACAAGTTACAGCTTACCTTTAAATTTTGCAACTTCTAAAACAGAAAAGTCAGGGAAAAAATTTAATGGACTTTTCAATTTTTTTCAGAAAGATTTTTGTTAAGACTATAAATTGGGCACTTCAGAGTTACACTAATGTGAAAAATATGTCGAAAGCAAGTAGTCAGTTCCATATCTCATCGCTGGGGAAAAAAGGTAAAGAAAACTAACTTTAAAGATACTTACCCAAGTCATTAGAAATATTAATTCAGATTTGTCTCAAAGCAAGATTATCTAAAGTTTCCTCGGTTAAAATAAGGGAATGAGGCCTGACACCAGATATGCATCATGCATGTATATCTTAGCACCAGAGGACAGACAATTTTTCAGTAAGGCATGATGAAGAAAACTGCCATTCTAGAAAATATTGCAGATTAACCAAACCTTGCAACTTACATGTCCTCAACAGTAATGTCCTTCAATATTTGGCAATAATCCACATTCCACACAGCCTGATCATCCCAGACTTTAGAAGCCAGCAGAATAGCTCCCAGGACTATCCTCTTCCAGTTACTAGGGCAGATGTCAATCTCTGCATAGGTTAAAAGCCTTTCCAAATAAACCTACAAAAAGAAAAAAAGTTTTAGATGTGTGTTTAAGACCTGGAGCTGAGTTCTGAGCAGCAAGCATGCTACCCCAATATGACTATTTTATCTCTTTACCATTAAGTTTGTCAGAATAAGCCTCAGTGATTACTACTTACATTTTAGAATCCAGACTTTCAAGAGTTACATGTTCCATTTTTTTAGTACAACATATGAACTGGACCACCTTAAGGTATACAATAAAGATACTGAAGAATCAGTTTTGAGCAATAAACTCCGCTGTTTCAGTGAAACACCCTGCTAGAGTTCATTCAGTCATTGACAAGTTCTCATTAGGGCGTACCTGGGATTGTTAATCACTCAGTRCCACACTAGGTTTTTATCATGGTTAAATTTCAGCACTTCCAGCTAAACAGGACATACTAAAACCTGCACAGGGATCTATGCTCACGTGATGAAGATGCATTAATTTATATCATTCCACAATGAAAGGCATCACAGTGCTATTCTGTTTCACCCTGTAAGGAACAGAYTCGAATTCTTCACCTATGACAACGTCATCCTTCACTCTCACCTACATCAGTGAGTGCTAGACAGAGAAAGGTACCAAGTTCAGACATATGTCAAAGTCTTTTCCTCATTCCTCCCATGTAATCTCAAATCAGCCCACAGATGTTGAAACAGTCGTTTCCTACTTTTTTTTCCTAAAGTCTTCTACTATTTCACGCCCCTATAATGGTTCATGTACTAAATAACTGGCACTTTCAAATTTGAATATAGATTAGTTTTAACGTTCTGTTCCCTAGACTAGTTATCACCAAGGTCCTAATGAAACATCAGATAACGCAGAGGGTGCAAGAAGCTGTTTCATAGGTCTAAGGGCAGGGTCAATGCCTGTTAGTAGGGTCTCCCTACATTTTCTTCCCATCCTTTCCTTGAAGCCTTCTACTGGACTCAAGGCGTTCCTATAATAACAGAGCCATCTAGTGGTACAATCCACTTCTTTGAAAACCAACTCTATTTCCATTTGATTTTGTGAATACTTAAGCTGGCTAGCTTGCCTGAGGTTAGGTATCATCTTGTTCTGTCAAAACTGCTTGCATGTTTTTGGAAAAGCAAAAACCTCAAAATGCTTCCACAGTTTCAATAGCTCTTTTTTTTGTAACTATCTGGCCTTTTAAATTACTTATTTCATTATTAAAAAGAGTCCTTGAAGCTGAGTCTGCTTAGTTGCCACATTGTCTTTTGCATCTTTTGCTGACAGCTCTTTAGTCCTTTTCTCCTTTCAGACTGCTTTTCACACAGAAGCCACAATGAGGACTGAGGTCTAGTGTGCAACAAAGTGCACAGTTTAATAGACCTTCTCTTGCAGTGATTATATAGGTTGCTTTTTTCTTTTATTATTTATATACATATATATGTGTGCAAATAAAATGAGTATCGTATTCATTGTTTTAAATCCATCTCACTTTTTGAAATCAAACAGTAAACTTTAATGAGATTAATTTTCTCTTTTTATTGTTTTTAAGTTCCAAGTACCCCCATGTGAACTGGAGGAAAAACATCTGAGATTTAGACTGATTGGTGAAAACTAGGTTTGAAAGAAAGGTGGAGGTGGTTGAAGGACATGATAATGAGAAAGTTCATCTGCTGGATTTCCTACAGTATTGATCCTGGATGCCTTAGGGGGTCTGTTGCTTGCACTGTTCTGGTTTATATGAACTCAGAGCTTCTCCCACTTCCCTCTGCACAACAGAAAGAAAAGATGTTCGTGTCGCTGATCCTAGTATACCCCACTGCTTATGGTGGCCCACTATTCTGCCTTTCTCGGTCTTCTTCAGTGAGTTATATAGTATGAAACAAACAAATGTGTGGTGGGACAAGTGATTAGGCAAATACAGAAAAGGTAAGTTCCTTTTAAGTTAACCAGTTCTGTGACTATTTAGAAATCTTTTCAAATTAACTCATTTGTACAGTTTCTKCATTATTAACAAAGTTTCATCAGATAATATCATTATTTAAATGTTGGTTCAGCRGTTCACACATTGAGGGGAAAAAAAAACACCTTCCAAAAGCTTAAGTTTCAGTAATCAGGCATCTCTTACCAGTGTCACTATTGCACATTCAGCTGTCAGCTGTGCAGCACTGAAAAGTGTCCGTACAAACCGGTAGATGTGCTTGTGATCAGGGTCATGCTTGTAGTAGTCATCTGGAACTTCTTCCCGCTGAAATAAAGTCCTTTGAATTACTGATATCTGTCTTACTTATTACTGACTTTAAAGAACAGCCACACACTGTTATTTCTTTTCACCAAGTGGAAGTGTACACAGCCTTCAATATCACAGAGAATGAAATACTATACTGAAAGAACTTTGAATTATTGCCTTGCAATATTACAGATGTTCCAAGTCAAAACCAACAGCTTTAGCTGATAATACCTTTGTTCTGAAAACCTTTTTAATCTGTAAGGCTAATGGGAAAGAGCATGAACTGCCAGCATTTTTACTGGAGTTAGCTGTTGTCCATGAAACTTTTTACAGACTAAAAAAAAAAAAAAAAAAGGTTTCTCCCTGCAAGAAAATTAATCATATACAAAGGAAGCACTGGCTTTTCAAAAGGCAAAATTAAGAGACTTCATAAGATCCCCCTTCAAGTTGAAAAAGAGCTAAAGAACACATTTTACTAATTCCAGCACAAGCAGAACTGGAAGGTAACACACTGTCTGCATAGGACTCATTCTTGAGAAAATCCAGAAAGACAGAAAAGCCAATAAACAGCTAGATTTAACTTTGACATTATCCTAAACTGTTTCTAAAGACAGGGGAGAAAAAAGCTTAGTATTGAATACCCTGTAAGAGCAATCCTAAAGCGAGCGTTCAAAAATTTTGACTCTGTCCCCAAGACATCTGATATTCAGCACTCTTAGAGGCATGAAAGTTCAGGAGCTCCAACTTTATACACTCATTCTGCAAGACTGACACTGAATAGGTTTCTTTCTACAGTCCAAGTTAGACCAATAGAACAGCGAGGATATGAAATTAGAATAGCATAGCTGCTTGACATTAAACAAGTATTCATAAGGTAGGCAGAGAAGCAAGTATCTTCATGTGGTTTTGTAGTTTAAAATAGTCAGATAACAGTGTCAAGTAACATTAAGAGGTGAGTTAACTTTATTCTCTCCACACAGCCTTATAACATACCACCACCAATAAATGGAGACCTCTTCAAGGTGGGCAAGCAACACTAGGAATGAGGTAGGCAGGACTTCACTTGCCTAAATTCCTATATGGCTGAGGCTGAGCTAAGCTCACACATGCTACAGCTTTGTGCTTCTACCATTATATATGGAAGCAAAAGCCAGGACAGAGGCCTTTCATCAGGGATCAAATGGCTACAGTCACATACTGTCCATGTAAATCAAGCATTATTCTGAAAGAGAAACCTGTATGCAGCAATACATTGTGCTGCTGCCACAGGACTTACTGTTCACAAAAACGCACCTATTGGCCTTCTGCTCAGCCATAGCCAAGTTCTCAAGGTCAGGGCAGAAGAGAACCATAGGTGTTCAGTGCATACATTTCCTCATTTGCCTTTCAGACTGTCCAAAGTGGTGCAATAAATTGTCTGCTGCCTCTCTTCACCAGCTGGTTTGAAAGAGGCAACAACTGGACAAGACCTCATAAATCAGTGCTTAAAAAGAAAGAAGATTCCTTTTCCCACATCCGGATAAACTTAATATTAAGTTTGTTTAGAGAGTCTGTACTAATGACAAAACCTGGAGAATTTCACTAGAACTCTAGTTTTCTGCAAYGGGAATGTACTTGCAAGTGTATCCTTTAACTTACTGACACTGAAGTACCTTTTGTCAACTATACAATTCAGTAACTTGTCAGAAGCAACAACAATCCCCAATGGTGCAAGAACTAATGGTGAAATACCACCACACGGGATTGCTACTGACAGGCAGCGGGGAGTTCAAACACCCAGCAGTCCAAGTGTGGATGATGCTTACATGTGAAGCATTTACGCCTTCATGTCTCCAAGTCATACTCCTGCAGTTCTCCAGAGTACCCAGAGGGAGATACTTGAGACCATCCCCATGGATGGTTTCATGTCCCCATGGAACATTGTAACACCCAGCCAAACGCAGGCAGAAAAGGCAGCAAGCGTACTCTGCTGTGGAGGCTAAGGTCCTCCCAAATGACTCAAACAAAGGATCCGGCATGCTACGTAGACAAAGAAATACTAGAAGCATGTAGTTCCAAAGAACAAAGACAAGAGTGGTTTCTGGTTCAAGGCACTTGGACAACACTAAGACCACAAAAATCAAGATTTCTGAGGTTGAGGCACAAAAGCTCAATTAGTGATCCTGTACCTGCAAACTTGGCAAAAAAGAGGCAAGTGGAACTGAACAAAAGGCAAGAAGTGCCATGGAGAAGGGCAAAGGGAGCCATCCAGAACTGGTCAGTACAAGCAGTACAAAAGCACACCTGGAAGTACTTTAGTGCTGACTGGAATTGAGAGGAAAAGACTAAGACTGAGAAYTGTGATAAAGCTCTGTGATGCTGGTAACTTGAAGCCTGTCACTTCTGCAATTAGGGACAACTAAGCCTGGACAGTTGTCTGGATTTGGACTTCCTTGTGACTGAATCCTTAAAGGATAAGGTGTTCAGAGATTTGTTCCAACTAATTAACCTTTTCAAATGAGCTGTAGGTACTAGGCCCAAAACCTTATTGCTGTAGGAACTAGCAAATAATTTGTATTTTTTCCCTTGAAAGTATGACAGACAACCATTACTATGTTTCTGTCTGTACACAGTACTAAGACAGAACAAACCTTTAAGTTTTTCCTGACGGATACAATGATTTTCCTCTATGCATACTCATTAAATAGGAAGTAGGCTATAAGAAAGGATCAAAAGATATCAGATTGATAAACAAAAAAATTGTCAGGATAAACTGGAGTTCATCTTACATAAATAATTTTCAATGTGAAACAACTGATTTAGGCAGTTAAAAACAGTTTTGTACCAGGTATTTTCCTTGAAGTGCCACTGTCCATGCAAGAAACCTTCTATAATAGCTCTTCTCCTGAAGTTCATTATTTTTATTGAGTAAAGAGCTATATTTATTAAAGTGTACAATTCCTAGCACACTGGGTCCTGTTTAGGGGTGATACTCCAACAAACTTTAACATTTAACATTGTTTATTAACAAGCTAAAGCTGTGAGATAAATTAAGCTGTGCTCAGTCAGGTAATTCCCAGAGCAAACTGAATTTTTAAAGCCACTAAAGCATTGCTAAATTCATTTGAAATGAAAGACAGAGTAAAATAGGCCACTCTGCAGGAAAGTCATAAATCTAATACTTCTCAAACTGGACATGGAAAGCACACAAGCTTGGGCTACTCTGTACTATGAGGTTTTGTAGGTGTCCCAGAACCAGTCACATTAGAATCACATACTGAACGACCCTACCTGTTAGGTTAAGCAGCAGTAAGCGTATTTGCTTTAAAATTTTGCCTTTCAGGTTTTTTAAAGACCAGACTCACTGTCTCCTGCTTTGTGTGATGCTTTATGCACTATGTAGTCCTGTTTGCAGTCACTTAAAAGGTTAGGCGCATATGTACTGACCATGTCTTCACAAGTAAACAGGAAAGCCTTTTTAATTGATTGTCATAGTGTTAAAGAGGGGAAAAAAGGAACAGGACAAGACAAAGTTCTGATATGCAATATGGAAGTATCAGCACTTCACTAGCTTGCTTTCTATTTATATTCAGATATTGTCTAGAAAACACATACATTGCAATATTTTGAAAGACTGGGTTGTATTCGTGATCCAGCTGAGATCAGAAGTTCAGAGGACAGTCTGCACTATACATAAGATATAACTTAAGATCAATCTGCTTGTGACTTGATGTTAAGACATTTTTAGGACTTATACAATACAAAACAAGATTAAAAATGTATGTTCATATACACACAGGATCAAAAAAGTTACACTTACTGTGAGGGGATGAGATTTTTCATCAAAAATATCCAATGATCTGTCTGAATCTCTACAAAGCAAAAATCTCTGTTTTAACAGCAAGACTTAACTGGYAATGGTATGTTCCACTAGTAAGTATTATTCATTAAAGAGGATAAAGGGACATATTTTATCATTCAGCTTTTCRTAGAACATGGTATGAAGTTTTATTGTATTTTTGCAAGGTATTTCATGATGAGATCTTTAACTGAATATTTAACAAGTTAACAATGAACAATGAACTCCCATGTTCTCACTAGCAGGTTAAATTAAACTTCCAAATATGAAAGCCATAGTCCATATTATGTTTAGTACAGTTCTCCCTTAAAACTTGAAACCATCTCATTGATTGCATTCATTATTTAAAAAAGGCAGCTGCAATTTTAAAGTATACACTGTAATTAGCTATAATGGCAAGGGTTACTTGTACACAGGATAGAGTGTTCATTCACCTACCAAATCTCTACCACTGTATTCAGCAAAAGCTAAACAAAGCCCAAAGGCTGATTTGTAGTGAGTTACATATATTTTCATCACTTCCTCTGTTCTGACTTTTCATGCTTCATTCTTGATGAAGCATGTGACAGAGGATGGATAGTATTACTGACCCTTCCATATCAGCTCAAGAAGGGGTACAAAGAGAAAGCAGCTACACCATAAAGTTGCCAAATTTTTCAACTCCTTTGTTATAATAGCTGTGTCTTAAGTTATACTGGCAGTTACTTACGTGACCAAGGCCATTTTCCCTGGCTCAAAAAGAAAGTTAATTTATTTTGAAAAAGAAATTTAGAGATCACTCACCTGTTCTTTATGTGGTAGAATATTGCTAATGTAACACTGAAAAGAGAAAGAAAAAAAAAGATTTAACAAAGCATATTCTGTGCATACCATTTTGATGCATAAGCTGCTGTTTGGGACAAAATGTTCAGAATTCATTATGTACTGGCTTCCCCTCACACCCTCAAGTACTTTGTGTCTCGGTTTGATGTTTACCTGCCTGAAYGGCAACTGGCCAAAACAGATGCAGAAACCAGATATGCTAGCCAAACTACTTTTATGTTCTGTGTTCATATATTTATGCCATAAAAGAAATGTTATACCAGATTTTAAACACACAACTATTCATTACCCGATTAAGTAACATTTATTGAAAATTTGGACTATCTACAACTAAAGCATGATMACTGTTCTACTCAATGTTACATATACTGTTGTACTGCTGATGTTTTAGTTTCATATCTCTGCCTGTCAAATTACGGGGCTTGTCTAAAAGGAGAAAAATAAAGAATGCCAGCATAATTCAAGAAGGGAACAAGAGTAGATCTCAGTCTCTGCTGAGTCAAATAAAGCAACAGATTTCATGTTGACACTCATCTGTGGCCAAAATTTCAGATACTTTATTGGCAGTGACAGCAGGAATATTGCATCACAGGAATCTATCACAGGAAAGCTCTGATCTGTTGTAAGCTGTACGCCACTTCAAAATGGCAAAAGTACCATCTTTTAGGATCTTTCTTCTCTGGAGAAGGAGGAGTGACATGCTAGATGCCTGTCTGAAACCAAATTTGAAAGTGACAGATCAGCTTAGACTTCCAAACTTTACTGAAGTGTTACAGCAGTAAAGCATTCTGGGCCTGAAGCTAGTGTGCCTTCCTTTCCCTTCAAGTACAGTAAACTATCTTCTCAGTTCTCAGCTGGTATTGTCTGTGCACAAGAATCATCTCCAGGGTATCCAAAACAATAGCTCAAATAGCCATTTCCATTGGAGAGCCAAAAAGACTAAATAATTATCAAACTCACATACCTAAAATAACAAATATACGAAGAAAAAGTAGAAAGGCTGGAACTAAAGCCAAACCCAGCAACATACAGTCATCCACAACTAGAGGGCGGGCTAATACCACTAGCAAGTAGCAAATGCAGTCTTACAAACTTTTCCTACAATTCCATGCAAAAATCCATTTCAAGTTTTCCCTGATCTGGAGTTTCTGGATTTGGCTTTCAGTTTGAAGACTTTGAACCCCCTTAATTTTAAACCCAAAATGCTGACACACTTCAGCACTGCCTCAAGTTCTCGAATGCATAATGACAACTGTACTGAAATACAGCAGCACATTAGCTCTGTCACTGAAAGAAGCTCTCACCAACAGCAATATAATTAACTGGACTTCTAGAGCCCTTCCATGACCGATCTGAATTGGCAGTGCTGTGCTCCTGTCACTCCAGTGTACGACTGGCTCTGGAACAGACAAGAACACCACAGAATCCCCAGCAAACCCTGCAGTGTTACTCGGTCCCTTGTTGATGACAAATGGTACTTACCACTTTATTGTGCTTCTAAGATTAGGCTGGCTGACCGTGCTGTCATCTATAAATATTGTTGAGCATGAGCTATATTTTTTCGTAAGCTGCCCAGGGGAAACCTTAGGAAAAAAAAAAAAGAACAGGAAATAAATTCATGAGGAGTGATTCTGTAAGGTTTAGTTTACTAAACTGAATACTGCATTTACACCTGGAACGTAGATTGCTACTGCAGAGCAGGTCTTTGTAGATGATTGCTCTTGACATGTAAACTACCCTATAGCCATCAAGTTGCTTAGGATGCTCTTTGTGTAAGATCTACCTATATGCCATTCCATGTAATATACAACATGATGTTTTAGATAAGTAGTTTTCAGCAGAAATAGCTACAACTAAAGCAGCAATCCTTTGGGTTTTTTTCAGTTCTCCTCCATTCTGTTCTTGCCAGATCTGGTCTCAGTCTTTTCTCTGTATTAGGTATTTTCTTAGCTTTCCCTATGTCTCCACAATCTTCTTCCATACCATCTCCTACATGTTTATATTTTCTGCTTATTCAATACCTTTCCCTGTAAAGACAGGTTTGTTTTTTTAAAAGAAAAAACTCTTCCTGACATGGATCTCTCCACTCATGTCTTGTTTAGCACCTGAAATCGGGAAATTAAGGACCACCATTACCAGTACTTCTACTATTTAGAACTAGCAATACACTCCATCATCTGTCCTCACACTGTAGCTTTTATTCTTTAAGAAAATTTCTTATCTTATTATGACAGTAAATCAGGCTTCCCTAAGCATTTTTAGAGAATGCCTTGATGAACTAGAGCTAGGACATCATAACTGAGGGAAGAGTTTTAATCAAACAGTTTGAAATTCATTAGTTTTTGCTATTATCTGTTTAAATGCCTAGTCTAAAAACTTGAAAGACTTCCATATGGAAGCTTTGACATCCTTCACCACTAATGGATGCCTGGGAACATCTCCCATTCCAGTTGAAGTCTGCCAGCAAAAACAATCCAATCAGTCAGCACCTTGCTGCTGGCAGACCAAAGCTGAAACTGTAATTAAAAAAACAGTAAGAACAACAAGAAAGCCCCACAATCATACTAAAATGTAACGGGCTTGAAATATCTTTACCTTACAAGCAACTTATCAGTAAACACTTCTGCTAGACAATATTTTTTAAGCTTTGTGTTAATAACTTCCATTCTTAGCTTTCCTAGTCAATGAGTTTTTTTATTCACTTATTAATGATACTGCATCTCGCATACATATCTCCAAAGTAAACTCTCAAAGAAAAACAACTAACATTAGCAGAAGAAGCTTAGAGCAGATTTTAAAACTAAGGGGTTATCATCTGTTCATCAGGCTGATGATACTGTTTGTTCACCACTTTTTGTGCTGGATACATTTCTTACAATAAACCCTGTAATGACATTCAAAAACCAAATCATTCAAGACTTGTCATCTCAGTTGAGAAATGAATCCAGTTTTGTTTTAAATACCAACATAGTTAGTTTGACTTATATTTTCTCCATTACTGTTTTGAAATAGTCAAAATTGATACTACTGAAAATCCTTTACTATGCTTTTGACATCAACTATTGTATGCTCTGGAATACTTTGCCTGTTTTTTCACTTTCTTTTAAGACAGGCAAAGACAGTTCAGTTTCATCTTGCTAAGAAGGATTCATAGTGCATATAGGACTGTTTACCTACAACTCCTACAGTTGTTTCTTGAATTTGTCTTTGTCCCAATATGCTAATATTCTTTAAACTAGTACCCTACCTCTAAGAATCTGTTTTACTTACATGGTTGATGTGGTTACTTTTCCTCTTCTCTCGCACTAGAATGAGGGAGAAAGAATGTGAACTTAGAAGTTTCTAAAATACAATCTCAATTTACTCAGTAAAAAGCCATTCTATTAACCTAATCTTCTGAAGTACATGAGTATTACACATTTCAAATTTCACTACTAGGTGTCTGGAAGAGCAAAGTTTGAGAAAAAAATACTGAGTTTTATCAAGCTAGTAAACTACATACAACTTCCAGCCATCCACGTGTACATTTACTTCTATCCATGACACTAAGGGGAAAAAGTCTCAGCTTTGAAAAGATGCTAGACATCATGAAAAACTGGATAATTTCAAATAGTTCAAACAGACAATGTCTAACATCAACCAGCAACCACAAGTAAAAACATCACACATTGAAGCTGCTGAATTCACGCAAGAATGAAGGGAGGTGCCCAGCGTTATATACATGTTCTCTCTCCTCCTTTTAAGGCTCTCTAGACAGCAGAAAGGAAAAAGGGATTTCGCAGCACAGAAGATGGTATTTATCATACAACTGACACCATCTTATTCCATCATTTTAAACTGTGTCAGACTTTTAAAAGAGATAGTAAGGGTTAGCTTCCAGCTATAATGGTAGCAGTAAAGCAAAACAATGCTGTTAAAGAAGAGCTGAGAGTTCCATATATGTAGTTTTAAAAATGCAACAAGCTACATGAATGTGACCAGCCTGGATACCAGACTGTACCCCCTTTTCCAAACTTTTGACTTTAGATCATTAGCACCTGCACTTACAAGTGCTCATAAGGACACATTCTCTTACATATTAGAGAAATTAACGATTTGAAGAGAGTGTTTAAATTTTTTGATCTTTTTACTTAAACCAAAATTCATGGTTCTGATAGCATCTCAGTGAAAGAGAATTTAATGATATTAATTCTACCAGTTCTATGAAAGGCTTACTAAAGAAGATCCAGCGAAATAAGAGAATAAATTCTTCTGCCTGACTTGTTCATAAAAATGTCCTGTAAAAATCTATTCATCCAACTAATAAAAACTTCAGAGAATAGTTTTATAGTTATTAACTCACCTAGCAGACTGTTTTTCCACATGTCTGCAAGTGTAGACGACTTCAGTACATTACATTAGAGGAATACGGAATCATGTTTAAAAGCAATACTACCTTCAGCAGGATATTTACATAGTTCTAAACTTATTTGCAGCAGAATTTAAAGGCTGCACAGTGAAGCTGTCCTATAATGTTCAGGAATGAAGTCAATTTGCTAATTACAACTTAAGCAGCACTTGTCTAAGAGGTGCCTGAAATCCGCAGGTCAAACTCTGCTTGAAAACGGACTTCAGTTAGAGCCTTTGAGGAAAGAGGCCTACGTTTCCTTGGTATCATCTCTCCATGTTAATAATGCCAGTGCTTGTTTCTGCTGCCCAGAGGTTATCTAAGCATTGTGAAACTGATATAACTAACAATTTTACTACTTGCCACAGGACTGAATAGCAGGACTGGAACTGACAGACTTGTCAAATGATTCTACTTTTCTGTGGCAAAGCTATGCCAAGGCAGCAGACACACAGGAGCTTTCCATCAACACAAGCACACCACTGCCTTAGAAAAAACAACATTCCAAACAAGAAACAACTATAAAAGGAACAAAAGCTTTTTTAAACAGCATCTTAAACTCCTTTTTAGTTGGAATTTCTAAATTTACTATTGTCAGGGGTTTTTTTAGCTTATGCAACATGAAAATATCTCCACTTTTTAAAAGCATTTTGTATACATAAGCTATAGTAATTGTTCAAAATTGATTATATGAAGTAAACAAGCAATCTGCAAAGAAATTGAAAATCATGGTAAATCCATGTAATTACCCATGTAATTATAAAACAGAATTCAAGAATGATTATGCTACTGAAACTATTCAAACGGATTAAAACAACATATTCAAAAGCAACTGATACAGACGGATGGCTTAAGCTTAATACTCCTTACAGAAAAATGTCCACTTGAAAGCAATTTTAAAAAGTTCTTGGTCATAAAAAAATCACCAGTGCTTAAAGCCTGACTTCAGACTATTAGGATCCAAAATTGGAAATCTCCTGATATTTAACATCCTTAGAGTAACAAGTGATTTTAAGTGTTAAGTAAAACAGCCTATGAACACAGTTCTGTTTAAACATGCAAATTATGAATCCCTATGCTTTGAAAGAATTAAAGCAATTTAAGTGTTCTCAAGATGTATAATTAAAATAGGCAGTTTTTTTTCCAGTTTTCCTCCCGACTTGTCTTTTAATTGAAAAAAGTTAGCTTACCATCTGTTTGAGACTTGCTCAGGAAAATTGTGCTTGCTCTGGGATGATCAGATGGATTAGATTCCAAGGCTAAATCTGAAACAGAAAGATAGAAAAAGGAGAGACCATCAATGGACGCTGATGATGATACTGCAAGGCTTCCCACTCAGCCTTAAAATGCTCAAGCATAGTGATGAAGACAAGAAAAGAAACACATAGAATGGGTGGTTTGTCTAAAGCAAAATCTTTCTTTTACCAAGATAAATAAAAATTTGAAATTTTCCTCTCTGAAAAAATCCCATGGATGTATTTCTACTGCCATACAAAATCTGGAGAGAGAGACCTCAGAAACCCATACACAYCTTCAGAAGTCAATAGGCACCCTTGGGTGTTAGGGTAGCTGGATGTGGAGCCTGTGCTCAGTAGGGGGCAGCAAATTAGAACTTTATCAAGAGCCTAAGTTACAGAAAACGGACACTGCTGAACTTACTTTCACTCTATGCTTAAAGCATCTAATATGACAGGAAACAATCTTTGTGGTCTTGTAAAAGATCCTAGTAAGAAACTTTACCAGTGCTGATAAACATCAAAATACAGATCTTACACTATTCCATTTTTAGAATTTCAAGTAAAACCCTGTGCACTTAATATATAATTGTTTAAGTACAACTTGATTGCTTAAATCCTTTGCCACAATGAACCAGTGACGGCATCAGAAGAGGATATATTACTCATTTAAGATTAAGATGAGAGTGATCACTAAAAAGTTTGCTTGGACTGATGCAACTGTAAACATGATGGAATTTTTAGCTAGCATTAGCTTTGAGAGAAGAAACAGCTGTTCTGAGGAAGTCACGCTACAGGCACCAACTTATGTGAGCACATGAACAGATTCATTTTTCTAATACCATGATCCTGTACATCCTGGAAGGAGCAAATTCTCATCCATTTCCATTTGCCATTCTGATCCTCACATGTGCTATTTATGCCATGCTAACCACAAAGGCATGTAAGCTCACAAACTAGAAAACTTGCATGTGTTAGTGTTTCAAGGCAGTATGCCAATGCAGTTGTCATACCCTTAAGCTACAAAGTCATCTAAGAGATGCCATCAACTTTTCAGGAAAAAATCTTAAGAGATTTTTATGCACTCCACCAACAGAATTAGTTAGTTAGCCAAAGTATGCACAAATTGTCTTGGTGCTAATAGTCTTGACTGCGTGAATGTTTTGTGCTACTGCACGTAACACGCAGCATAACCGCAGCCCTCAGGCGTCAGTGAGTACATGTAACTGCAAAAGTGCGTGCATCCCCGAGACCTCTCATTCCAGATTCCCATTGGTACACTACACTGGTATCCCGACCTGGATGTTTTCCAAATATTTGTCTTACCACATCACTGATCTTAGTCCAACAGTATTGTTCTGACCCTAGTCCAGGATGCAATAAAAGTTACAGACCACTGTGATTTTGAATCTCTGCTGTGTAAGCAACAAAGATCTATTTAGGAACATGAAGATTATTCATCCAGTAATTTCCCCCCTCAAAAAAGGTCACAGACAGCTATGAAAACAGACCATCTTGAGCAGTTTTTAAAAGCTAACTTATGAAATAGTTTTTCTATTTCCTGCGCTTATTCATGGCACACAATGAACAGATACATGAATTTAATCATGTAGTTAAAATGTAAGTTTAGAAGCCCTGATACAGAATTTGCCTTACAGCTCATACTTGAAGCTGTAAGTGAACCACTAATACATACTTGATGTTCAGAAAAAAAATCCAACATACAATGATATGCCATACTGGTGCATTTTCACTATCAAAAGAGAGCACAGTAGTTTAAAACTCATCCACACTTTTGACAAGTTTGCAAAACTGATTTGACAAAATCACTTTTAAGAGACAATATGCAGACAACCTTCAGTTTCTAGTGCTGCTACTCTTATTAAAAATGACTTTAATACAGACCATCAAAGAATACACTAATAATGGCAAGTTTAAAAAAACTTCTTGGATTTGAGAAAGGAGTGAACCAGAAGTATTTTGCTAGTCTACCAAATGATTGAAGTATCATCAACAGACAGAATAGGACTGCAATATGCAGAAATAAAATACAGATGATTATTAGCAAGTTACAGATCTTATACCAACATAGAGAGAACAACTCAATATCTATCTATTTATTTATTTATTTATAGTTTATCAGCAACTTTTAGAATAGAATAATTCAGGTTGGAAAGGACCTCCGGAGGTCTCTAGTCCAATCTCCTGCTCAAAGCAGGGTCAGATATGAGGTGGAATTTCTCGGGGCTTTATCCACTTGGGTCTCAATAACCTCGAAGGGTTTGGAGATCACACAGCCTTTCCAGGCAACCTGTTCTAATACCTGACTGTCCTCATGGGGAAAAAATGTTTCCTTTTATCCAACTAGAACTTCTTGTTTCAATTTATGTCCTTTGGTGTCTCATCCTTGTGCTATGCACCACTGTAAAGAGCCTGGCTCCATCTTCCCAATGGCTTCCTTATTGGTACTGATAGACTCCTGGCAAGCGCCCCCCCACCCCACTCTGGCCTTCTCTTCAGACTAAAGAAGCTCAGACCCTCAGTCTCTTCTCACAGGTCAAGTGCTCCAGCCCCCTGAGCACCTTGGTGCCCCCTCTACTTAATTCCCTTCACTTTATCCATCTCCTTCTTGTATTGCAGGGGCCCAAAAGCAGATGCAGTTCTAGACATAGTCTAGATATGGTCTAATGATTGTTGAGTAAAGGGTGATAATCACTTCCTACAAGCTCCTTGTTATGCTCCTGTTAATACAGCCCAGGATGCTGCTGGCCTCCCTTGCTGCCAGAGCATACTGCCAGCTCACATTCAGCTTGCTGTCCACCAGGATGCCCAGGGCCTTTCAGCAGAGCTGCTCCCCAGCCAGGTAGTCCCCAGCCTGTGCTGCTGCCAGTTCTTCCTTCCCATGGGCAGGATGTTCAGTTATGCAATTAAAGGCCTCACTTCTACAGACAGAAGGGATCACTGGGGAACACCACCAGGCAGAGGAACCCCAATAACCTAATCAGAGTGAACAGAGCACCCTGACCTGGCTGCTTTCAGGACCATCCAAGGAGGGTGGTCAGCTTGTTGTCTGGGTGTGAAACCCACCGGAGGAGTAAACAGTCCCCAGACCACCTTACAGCCTGAGGGAGATTAATGCCTACAGGGCTACAAAACTCATTACAGAATGCTTGGGAGCAGCATTTGGGGATTGTACAAGATTTATGCAATGTTTAGGGGAAGGTCCAAAGGCAGGAAAAGGGAGGGATAGAAGTAGATTGGGGAGGCACAAGCGTTGGAAAACAGAGGAAAAAGGGGATAAAAGCAGCTTGCTGCACGTAAACAGGTTGCTGATCAGTATGCTTGTCTGGCCATCCCCTGTGCTTGATCACTGCAGTCTGTCCAGTCTTCTTCTTAAATTCCATTCCTAACTATTTTCCTGGGTAAGGGGTTCTCTGTATGCATGGAGATCTAAGGGCCAACAACTGTAAAAGGGACCACAGGCCATAGAGGCCCATGTCCCTGGGGTGCCAGCAACTGGAGATACCAGAGAACATTCAGATTGTGTGGGCACATATATCAGTGCGTACTTGCTAGTGAACATCAAGTGGCACTAGCCAGCAAACAGGATAAAAGGCTTGAGAGTCATGTATGGGAGCGGTCATAAGTCTGGGTCAGATACTGGAGACACCAGAGGGTCTGAGAGTTGGCTACTAGAAGGACCAGGGGGTCCCAGTCAGCTACTGTAGAGACAGAGGTGCCTGGGGGTCAGCTGCTGGTAGGGCCATAGGTCTGGGGCAGCTAGCAGAGAGAACACTGCACATACCTGTGTATGCATCTATGCACTGAGGCAACTGGGAGACCACAAGATGCAGGGGCTGGCTGGTGGACAGACTTAGTGCCCAAGGGGGGTTGCCGGAGGGAGCTATAGCAAGTGCCTCTGTGCATGTCTGTGTGTGCACACAAACGCAGGTCTGAGCACCAGCAACTGGAATGGGGCTGCGGGCCTTGGGGGCTCATATGTCCAGGTGTCAGCAACTGAGGAGATCTGGGAATCCAGGAGTCAGCTACTGGATAGGCTGAGTGTGTAAGACCTGCTACTGGAAGGATCTGTACTGCGTGGGTACACACCCACACACCTACCTACCCACCACACCAACAGGCTTTCATCCTGATCAGCCAGTATATGGAACAGGATGAGGTTCTTGGTGCTGTTTGTGAGCGTTGTTTTCTGTCTGTATTGATCTGTATGACCAGCCATGTATATATGTATTGTGTGTACATGTGCCTATGAGTAAGACATGCTCAGCTTTGCTACTGGATGGACCTGGGGACCTGAAGCAGGGTCCCCTCTATCAGGCTACCAAATCCAGTAACTCCTAACACAGGACTTCTCATTTCTCCTTGTTGAATTTCATTAGGCTTCCCTTTGGCCCACTCCTCCATCCTATCAAGGTCCCTCTGACTTCACAGCTCTGTCCTCCAGCCTGTTGATTGTTCCCCAGTTTGGTATCATCTGCAACTTGAGTGCGCTCCATTACTTCCTCCAGATCATTGATAAACATGTTAAACAGAATAGGCCCTTTTTTTTTTTTTTTTTTGGGGGGGGGGGGTGAGGGGTGTGAAAGAGACAGTAAGGTGTAATACCCAGCCTCCCCCACAGAAAAATACACTTTTGTCACTTCAGCTTCCCAATATCTTGACTTGTTTTGAAATGATGCTTCTTGTTAACACTTGCTTCTTTCTTTGCTTTTGCCTCTTCTCGTGCTCTGCCAGTTCCTACATCCATCCTTCTTAGATGTTAGAAATTGGGTCTAAGGCCAAAAGTGATACCAGGAATAAACACATGCAAATATAACCAACTTCCATCTTGGACAAGAGGGGTCTAAGATATGCAGCACTAAGATGCGCCATGGAACAGAGTGTAGACATGGCCACATGAGTCGAATTTGTCCTCCTGTACCCAAACAGGCCCTCACATTTGAAGAGAGGAACAGCAGTGAAAGGAAAATAGATTTTATTGGCTCCAGCTCTGCAGCAGTTCTGCCAGACACAAGCTGCTTTCTGCTGGACAAAGTCAGGTGTATCAGCACCCGCAGCACACTAAATCCACAACATGGATTATCCAACCAGATAGAGTTACTGTATTAATGAACTCCAAGACACATTGTGCAGTCCCTGGTACAAAACCCTACAACATGTAATCAAGACCAGCTGTAAATAGGCTTCTTATGCCAGAATAATGTGGCATTAGCAGAAACATTACAGCTGCTTTTTTCTTGTACAAAACTGCAAAGAAAGAAAGAAAAATGCATTTAGTACATCATCTTCCTGTAGCTCCCCTTTCTAAGCAGTGAGAGAATTTTCCCCCTCCTTTCTGTACTGTTCTCCCTGGACAACGCTTTTTTCCAAGACAAGCAATGGAAAAATTAGTCATAAGTTTCACTCTTCCTGAACTGCCAGCATTGCGTATGAAGTACTGAGAAGGAACAGCAATACAGTTGATGAAGGAGGCATAAAGCAAGACACAGATAAGGCTGTGAGGTGAAACATAATAGGAAACACAGCAAAAGAAAAGCCAAAGGAAGAGATTAATCTGTCTGTGAACAATTTAATTCATAACCAAGCGTAATTTCTAATACTTCATCCTGGCAGCATTTATGAGGCCAAAACTAAAATACCTAGCCTTGAAAATAAGGATAAGCCTTGTTTAGGAGCTACATCAGTAGATGTACAACAGAAAGCTCAAGCTTCACAGACAGCTAACAGAAAAAGAAGTGAGAAGGATGCTATCCCACAGGATGAACAGAAATAATGGAATTAAAACATGTAGAAACAGGAATGAGAGAAGTGATAGAAGCAACAGGACAATATAAAAAAAAAAATCAAGGAAAACAATCTCAGAACATTTTGTTTTAGTGGCTCCCAACTCAAGAGAAATTGAAGCACATTTTCTATCAGAACCTCACACTTAGTGATAGAGAGGTAAGAAGGGAAGATTCCCACCAGAAATTAAGTCTGTGGGAGTGGCACAATAAAGCTGTCATGCTACAACGACTCCCCATCTCTTTTTGAGAGCTGTGTATTTAAGATAGCCTTCCTTCCTATTTCTCTAAATCTCTCAGTGCCACTCACTCACAGGGTACTCTCAAGCTTGTCAAATCAAACCATTCATCCCAAATTACAGCAAAGAGAAGCCTGAACTTGTTTCCCTCTTTTGCCATTTTAAAAGCATCCATTGCAGTTTTCTTGCCCTTCAATCTCAGCTACTTCTGCTGCTGCTGTGCACTGCCATGCACTGATAAAAGCATACAGCCCCCCATGGGGCAGATCATAGTACTTTTAAAAGTAAACCTCTACCCCTAGCTTAAGATCTTATGTCCTTTCCTCAACACCAAACCAGCCTGAAGACTTTACTTTTACTCATCTATGTCATATAAGATTGTGGGTGGGTTTTAGGAATTTGTAATACTTGCTACTTATCTACTGTTTTACACACCTTCACATGTGACTTCTAAGTATTAAGAGCACATTTTACACATTGCATCGTGTTAGTTATCTCATAAATAAAGCTGACAGTCAAGGATGTATCACTGTTACTAAGCAGCAGCCCTTTGACAATTTCACTACACTAAAATATTACATTTCCTGTGATAGTTTTATCCCCATCCTCTGCTTCACTAGATAGCAATATCTCATGTAGCACTAACATTTTTATACAACGCATATTTAAAGCATTAAACCATAAAATCATTTCCTTGCTGTGGAGTTTCTTCTCTTGCTCAGTAGGTTGCCAGTTTTGATTAATGGTTGAGCTTCCCTTATTTCATTACCTAACAGAGCTGAAAGGTATGAGTTACTTAACGCTCTCAAAGATTAAAACATAAAGCAAATTAGACCAACAGACTTGCCCATGCATTTCAGAAAGTCTGTTACACCTAACAATAACTTCATATAAAGTCATTTGCCCATTTCATTTAAACTATGTTATTCTAGTTCTATTCTGAAAATTTACCTAAAAATTATGAGTCCAATTTCTAAATCCAACATGCTTTGTTTACTCATCACCAGCCACACAAAACGTATCACAGAGCCAGGCACACACACAGGTTGTTTTCCATTTGCCCTCACCTGTTAATGTCCTCAGTTACACAACACGTTAGTCTATTCTTCAAACTCTCCACAAATGAAACCATTTTGCTCTCTCAATCATTCATTCTCAACAGAATAAATCTCTCCCCCATAGCAGGATTGACTCAAAAGATACAAAGCTAGCTGTATTTTAGTAACTAATACAAGCAAATTTAAACACAAAGGACTGGATTCTTGTGTAAGAAAGTGCTTTTAAACACAACCAGTCTTCAGACAGGAACACTATTTTGAGGGAAAATCTCTGGCAGGACATAATCTTAACCAACACTTGCATATGCACAGGTCCTTTTAAATCCACTCTCCTAACTCTCCATTGCCCAGAGGAAATCAACCATTTGTTTAAAAACAAAAACAACCAAAACCAACCTACAGAGCTGTTCATTGTTAAATGATTATTTCTAAAGACCATAACTTTACACAAGGAACACAGAGGGATGCCATAAAACTATTTAAAAACTATACCTGTCAGCTGTTCTTTAAGGCGCTACTGTGAGAACAACAATATCACTGTCAACACCCAACACATACCTAAGCGCACTGTGAGGTTTTAGAAGGCTGTAGAGACTACTTCAATATACAAGAAGCTCTCTTAAGAATCAATTCTTTGCTCTTCTATAGCACATTCTTTGCTCTTTTACAACACAGCCTCTTGAGCTGGTCTGCTTCACCAAGAAGCTGACACAGTAAGTCTTTTAGATTTGCTACTGAGACCAAAGACTTTAAAAAGTGAAACTGTAGACAATCTATTAAATATTGTGGGATAGCCACAGTTCAAGTTATCTATTCATTTCAGTGGTTTAAAATCAATACAGTATTAGAGTTCTTGCCTTTCTTAAATTGCAGAAGGATCCACGCTGCTATGGTCAGCCTCCATAGCAAATCCCAACAGGACCCCACTGCACTTGGTTTACAGCCTGTGCTGGGGGAAACATAAGAGAAACCTATTCCACTGCACCCAGTATCTAGCCTTTCTGGGTCTGACAGAAACTGAGTAGGCTTCCATGTGCGTCAGTCTGTACCTTCAAATGTTATAATCACCTCTACACATTTTAGCTGGCAGAAAACCAGGATGTCCGAGTATCCAGAATACCAGAGTGAAAGCAGAACCAGCTAAAAGGGAATAAAACTAGTTGTCTCTAGGGTTTTATGTCAGAACTAGAAGGAAAACAGTAGTTCACAAGCTAAATGAGATGTGATTTCTTGACTGCATCTAATACAGGACCATTTGAAAAAACAAGTAGAAATGGTCAGTTCCATGCTGCCCACTTTTTATTCCCTACATAGTCCTCACATGTGCTCAGTATCACAGTTCACCACCATGAGAAGCTAAAGTAGAACTCCAAAGCTCTAATTTTTTCACTGTCAAAATAAAAAATTCTAATTCTACATGTTAAAGTAGGATCAAATGAACTTTGCATTCCTAGATCTACACTGATAACTGCAATTTATCAACTTGCAGTCAACTGAAAGCTTTCCCTGTAACAATTCTTTACATTCCCTCTGCCTTACTTCTCACAAGACATGGTTCAGAAAGCAAGACAATTGAGTACAAGAAATTCCAGTCTGTCGTACCCTATATCATCTAGTGTCTAAAAGTAACCAAAGATGCACTGCATTGCGTGGCAGGTGCCATATGCCACCTGATGGACTGGTGTACGTTGAGTTTCTTCTCCTCCTCCAATTGTTCATATAAATGCACCAATGCAAACTTTATATGAAGTTTAGGCTTTTATGAAAGTTAACAGGGTTTCGTCAAGTTTTCTTTTGTGCTATTTTAGGCACAAACTCTCTCTTTACAGTGGCTATGGGCATTCTCAGGTTAACTGTGTTACAATCTATAAAGGAAAATAATTATCTGTGTACAAAATACACCCATTTTACAGAAAAGCAATTTAGGAAGTTTGAGGTTTAAAAGAAACTTGAGTTCAACTGTTTATTCTCTGGGTGTCTGACTGTCCCGACTGTTGACAAGGCAGTATTGCTTTTGACACTGGAGGAAAACAAACAAACAAAAAAACAACCCCCCCCTCCATACTATGTTCTATTACTGTAATGACTCGAGACCCTTTCAAAATTCCAAGCACAAGCAAAGCTGTTTCACACACCCCCTGTCCAAATACTGCAGAATGCCACCAGGTGGATTGTGAGATTTTTGTAAAAGCTGTTGAGGCAGGCCTGATATTTGCATCACCTGCAAATGTGATCTTCAGTTTTACTCATCTTGCTTTACTATACACTTAAATAAATAGCATTGAGTTCTTTAAGCATGGTTGCTTCTTCTCTTGTTCCTTTGAGTGGAGAAGTTCAGAATTCAGAAGAAAATATTTTTTCTTCTGAAAACATGATTTTTATAATGAGTGAAATAAAAGCACATATTTGAACTCCAACTATAATGAAGAAAAAATGAATTGATTTAGAAACATCAAGATGAACTTGTTGGCAAGGATCTGCAAATCCAAGGTCTTGGCTCCTAATGTTCAGTTGTGTTTTCCTGCTGCTTCTCAGAGTAACTTCCTCCTCCTTCCTATCCATGGAAGAAACATTGTTAGAGCTATGCTTAATTTAGCTGCATAATGTGGATTTGGGAGGAGTAGTATTTTTGCTTTTGCTTTTTGTTGGCTGGTGCAAGAGGTATTTCCCCTGTTACTCTGCCTTTTAGTATGACCCCACCAACTGAACTATCACACTCAAGGCAACAGAGTTTCTAGCCACAAGATTTCTGTTGTTCTCCAAACCCCTACGCTCATAGGTGGGAGAAAAAGAGCAAGTCTCCTCAAGAAAGCCAGAACAGGAGAGTGCCCTAAAGAAGTTGCAAGGAAACACAATAGTAAAACATCTTAAGGTGAAACTGAATTCAGTTTCCCTAATTCCATAAGTTTCATCAGAACCTTCAGGCTAACCATGTTTCCTTTCAATACCTCCCATTTCATGAAAATCCCTCTTCTTGGTTATAACAGCTATTATATTCCAAGCCTGAAGTATCACACTCAACAAAACAAATTAATTTCCCTCCATATAAGCTTCATGGATATATGTTCAATACCAACTATTCTTAAAAACCTAAGGCTTATAAAAAACCTGCTAGCTGCAGAAGTCTAAGTTTTAGTGGGTAGAGAAATACACAGAGAATTCATTAACTGCCTGTGGTGCCCAAGCATAAGGAAAGAAATAAAAATGCTTTTCTTCTATTTCAAATTCTCAAATCTGTAGATCAATTTCATGACTATTTCTGGAGGACTTATCAATTCCCTCACTTTCAATATGTGAACTTCTCAGGTCTTTTCATAAAGGGCATAACATTAGACATACTGAGCCAACAAGCTGGAAGAA
This sequence comes from Apteryx rowi, assembly GCF_003343035.1. NCBI lineage: Eukaryota > Metazoa > Chordata > Aves > Apterygiformes > Apterygidae > Apteryx > Apteryx rowi. Next base: position 6,115,949 of record NW_020447419.1, on the reverse strand, counting down.
GTTTCGAGCTTGTAGAAAGTCGATTCTCTCACATTCGCCACGCTCTTATTCTACTTATAATTCCTATAAATACCTTTGTAATTCCTAGTCAGTCAAAGGAAACAGATACTGAGAATTCTGAAGAAAAGAGCGAGCATAAGTTAGGCAAAAAGCTCAGCAAACACAAGGGAAAAAGAGAGAGGGAACAAGAAAATAGGGACCAAACAGAGCTTACAACTGGTTTTCTACCCCCAGCTTTGCATTTATCTAAGTAGACAACTGAATTTGCCAGCTACACAGCTGCGGATCTTCAAATAGAGCCACAAAAGACAACATGAACTGGTTAAGCCTTTGCTGCCAGCAGTTTTCAGCATGAGAAAAAGCTGATTCCATACTTTTTTTTTTTAATTTACAAGCACTTTTAACTAGTATTAAAAAAATTAAACACCCACATACTTTAAGCAAGCTGACATTATATAATAGATGAACAAATGAACAGTACTTAGACCTTCTGCAAGCAGATTTACAGACAAGTTATTGGCCAAATCAGATCATAGATAATCAATGTAATCAAATATCTGTTCGTCTCCAACACTATTTAATAAGCATGGCATGGAGGCAACTTGAAGCTTGCCCCTTTTAGCATGGCACAGCTTCGAGAGCCAAGGGCCCACTGAAAAAAAGAGAAGTAGGCTCACAGGTGCTTGAAGAGTTGTTCTAGCCACTAGCCCAGTTCTGATCCTGTTTAGGTAAACCTCTCTGTTAACTCTCCTCTTTGAAGTCCCCTTCCATTTGTTTCCCCATCTTACCTCTGTGTGATTACTGTATCCTGATAGAACTTCTCCCAATCCCATTTGCTTTTCCCTCACATCCATGATCATCTTTTCCCTTCATTACCTCCCCCTGTTTCCTTATCCTTCAGATGAAGGTACGAGATCATTTTGTCCCAGGAGAGTCAGGCTCGTCAGTTCAGTGAGTCAACAATCTTCCACTTGGTTCATGCGAATCAGCCAAACCTCTCTTCAGAAGTGCTGAACCCAGTAAACAGTGGTGGTGGAGGGAGATAATGTTTTCGAGTACAAACGAGAAAAGTCTGCCCAGTGAGGCCTTGTTCGAGTTTTTTCAGAGGATCAAAGAATTCACGAAAACCGAGATCTATGTTTAAACAGAGGGATGCGGCAAGAAAGTCGACAACCTTAAGTAGTTCTCTAAACAACTAGAAAAATCACAGGAAATAAAAGCACAAAATAAAGATTAGCAGACACTGATTTGAAAAAAAAAGTGATCAGCGCAACACAGTCTAAATGGCATGTTAATATCAAAGAGCTGCTATTTCTAAACTTAGGGAGGAAAGAGCCTTCTCTGTCAGTTCAAACTGATCTGAACTGTTGCTTGCACACAGAAAGAATGAACACAATGTTTTGCTGAACAGTCAACTAATAGTTTTAAGTCAATTTTAGCCTTGAACATTTCACATTGAAAATTGATAGTTTCTTCTAAATAGTTTCATGTCTACTCTCAAAGTTTATTCCTATTTACTTATTATGACTTGGCTTAGCACATCAAAGCTCCAGCAAAGACAGGCTTATTTCTCATTCAAAAAAAGCATGCACTGAACAGGTTACAGCTGAGTGTCTTGATAACAATAAAATACAAAGCCATACTTGAAATTCTCCCTTAGCAGTACATCTGACAATCCCTTCCCATCTGAATCAACTTTTCTGAAAACATTACACTTTCATTTTCACAGCATGATTTATCTCCACCCCACTTACCATTCCTTTTTTGTCTTACTTAATTGCCGCTTCCTACTCTCCCCTTTTGAGCAAAGAGAGAGACTGTTCTCGTTCAACTCTGATTTGACATAGACAATTCAAATTGTGATGACTGGAAGTCTCCTGGAGCCGACATTCCACCATAAACCCTACTTTACCCCCCCAAGGATCTTTTCAGATAAGGATCAATTTCCAATTTTCAGTAAGAATTACTTTTGTGCTGAATTCTGGTTAAATGCAAAGCTTACCTTAGAATTTGAGATACATGCCAAAGATGTTGATATTAACATCTGGAAAAAATTATAATGTAAAACAATTTACTGTGATATAATTCCTGACCCTGGCACAGAGCAATTAATTGCACTGTTTTATAGGCTAATTCACTACACAAATTCACTTCATATTTAAGTATTTCAACTCTAATTGTGATTTTAAATTTTTTTGAAACAAAACATATCTTAAGTAGTTTAGATTTATATACTGTATTTTGCACAATCTATTCCTCCTCTTCTACCCCCCAAAATGAATCATAAATGAATGCATATGAAATCCAGTGACTGTTAAGTTGTATGCTGGTGAAGTCATAGAATAATTCCCATTTAAGAACATTGACCTGTGAGGACCACATTCCACTCACCACAAAAAAAGCAAGACAAAACAATACAAAATATAGTCCAAAGCACAGCTGTTATCTTCTGTGTTCCTGGTATAAATAAAACATTAAATTTTAGCAAAACAAGTGCAAAAGTATTAAGACAGACTTAAGAACAACAAACAACTTAAAGATAGAAATTTAAGGAGTGAAGCTTCTCCATTAAATTTGGATGCTAGCTTTCTGATATATTTAGCAGTGTTCTTAGAAACTCCCAGAACTGAGCATCACAGAACAAAACAGTCAGAATGATCTTGACTTTCTTCTATAGATTTCTCTTTTTATTTTTTAAAGCATTCAGGGAAAGAACACCAGCTAGTAAGTTCCACGTCTTCTGTTATTGATAAAACTGGGATCTTAGCTGAACTATCATATTATATATTTTTAAAAATTATAGAAATAATATTTATCCCTCAAATTAAATTGCTCAACTATCTACCATGATATCAGCAATATAATGCTCTGTAGTAGCCAACAGCATAGAAATACATAGGCTGCTTGCATAGTTTGGGTATGCTGACAGCTTTGACATCCTACAGTTAAGAGGGATAAGGATAGGTATATGGTATGTGCAAGTGCTGCATTTACAGGTTTAATAGTTTTATAAAAGGTCTTAAATTTAACAGGAGTAGCATGTGAAAGTTCATGATAATGTCTGTTTCATAACACTTGATTTCAGACTCTCAGTAAACATTGCTTTGTATTATGAAGTTAACTACTTCAATCCTATTCAGTTAGCACTCTGTAAAGCTCAAAGACGAACACAAAAAGCTTTATTTGTAATACTGGTCATGCAGTATTGTATTTGCATAAAGATATCAAACTTTGATACTTTTTGCAGCCCTAAACAGCTATATCAAATATGTACTCAAAACAGTAGACAAGCAGCATCAGTCGCTTGCAGCAAGATGTGCTTCTGAGGCCATGTAACAGTGAACCACACATCACTGTATAAGTGATCTGTATAATCATCTAAAACATATATGATGCACACAGCTCTAATTTCAGGATTATCTTCAGCCTCAAGAAGAAAGTTTCCATAGCTACAAAAATAAAATTTGTGATAAAGAGGTATTATCTTACTCTTGGACTATACAGTTTTATGTCTGCACTCAGATAATTGAATGCTTCCCTACTTCAAGGCCAATTCTGACATCTGGATGAACTCACAATTAAGTCTAGTTATTTAGCACTGGAGCACTGCTGACATGATTACATATTAAAGATTCGAACAAATACAACTCTTACTTCTGAGCAGATTTATTTAGCTTAGGCATTTTTGCTTGGTTTATTAGAATTTTTAGAGACTTTAGTGCTCTCCCTTAATGAGTACTGGAGAGTTAAGAGATTTCTGTAATATCTTCTTGCAAGGACAAAGTTTTATTTCTCCTAAATTGCAAATATAATTTCTCCCACTACTGCTGTATTGCACAGCTGTCTCAAAGGAGATCCAAGAAGCTGACTGTTCCATTTCATTTCTGTAACAGCTGCACCATATGGTACTGCGCAGAACCACGTAAGTTTAATAACTCCATTTCTGAAGCTTTCCTCACACTCTCTGCAGCCAGTTTCTCTCTAACTGCCAAAATTTTGTTCTTAAGTTCAAGAGCAAGCATGGAAGGCCAATGTTAATTGTTATTGTATGCATCCTACATAACATATGTCAGACAGGCTTTTTTTTGACTGGACATATTTTATATAGGCATGGCTATAATTATGAAAATAGCAAAATGCTCGTTAATTAAACTGTTTTGAATATCACAAGCTATTACACTGTGCTGTATGCTCACAGCATTGCGAGATTTGATAGACGCACAGGAACACCTCAACGTGTTACCTGCTGCCCACCACAGCACAAACCTGCAAGCTCTTCCTAGGTGTGTCTGGAGAGAGGATATAACCGTCAGAATAAGTCTTCGCGACACCAGCACTTCAGGTGCAGCGGGAAGGAGTCTGAGCAGCAAGCATGTACCTTCCTGTTAGCTCAAGGAAACCAAACCGAGAGCGCTAAGAGCTATATGAAAAGGAAGCTCAGTGCAATGACTCCACAGCTATAACAGCATCCTGCACAGCTAGGCTACAAATTCCCCACGTCCAGCCACGATGATGTCATATGCCGTACACGAGCTTTGCAATTCTTAACTCCCTTATTCCCCACACACCCTCTTCCTTCCTCCTGTTCAACAGAGATTGGAAACGCAGCAGCTTCTGCTAATTCCCTGAGCATCATAACTGAGTCACGACTCCAGAGCCGAGGAGAAACCAAAAACCAGACTTCCACGCGGCGCCGGAGCAGGGACGGGCTGCGCCGCCTGACCGGGGAGCAGGGCGCCCCTCGACCGCCTCAGGCCGCCTTGCCCTGCCCTGCCCTGCCCGGCTGTCAGCGGCGGCCGCCGGAGGGCACGGGGCGGCGGCGAGGGCAC
>NW_020447419.1:6018424-6110005 GCF_003343035.1 Apteryx rowi | reverse complement strand
GGCTCCGGGCTCGCGCTGCCCGCGGGGGCACGTGCGGCGGCAGCAGCAGCAGCGGCGGCAATAATAATGATAATAATCATTATCATCATAATAATAGTAATAATAAAAAATAGCAACACCAGCAATAAGCGTAAGCGTACCTGCTGCTGCCGCTGCGGTGGTTTTATGCAGCAGCTCAGGGAGGTGATTTTCAGAGGTTGCTCCAGAGCTTGTCATATGTCTGATTTGCGGTCCCCCCCCCTTTTTTTAAGAGTTTTAAGGGCTTCTGGTGGGTTTTTTGGGTTTTTTTTTGCACACTGTTCTTGCATGGCAATTGGGTGTGGAAGCGTTTGGGGAGGTCTAGCTCAGCACAGCAGGGTCCCTTGTATATGAAGTATAAATACACCGTTTATAGGTATATATACCCCATAGATATACCCTATACTGCTGTGCACTCTAACTGCATGCAGTGTGGGGAGGATGCGTTGCGCCTGTGGGTTGGCAGTCTGGGGCTTTTGTTGTATTTTATATATATATCCCCATAAACACACACACACACACACATATATATATATATAAAAATATATATATAGAATTACCCAGCTGCGGTTGTGCTTGCTGAGCTGCTCGGGGGGCTGGGTTGTTCAAACCCGCTGCGGGAAGATGGGCCAGAGGGCAAGATACCCGCGGCAGTCAGCAGCCCTGATAAACCTGAGCGTACGTGGCTCTGCCGCGGATCACCTTGCTATCACCACAAAAACTTAGCGCTGGCCCCTGATAAGAATGGCACTGCAGGAAGCATAGGAGAACATGGATTTTGCAAGAGTATTACAAAATAATGCTATTGTATGGGCAGTTACTCTGAAGATAGACAATTTTGGAGTTTAACTCCATTTTGTAGCAAAACCCTAACACCGGCACTTCTGTGTGACAACAGATGCAGTTTTCAGAAAAAAAAACACCACCTAGTTTCTCTGAAGAGAAGAAGTCATAAATGCCATATTTCTAGAATCGATATGACGATCTCAGGCACAATAAGAGGAGGAACAAAGTGATTTATAGTCTCGTATGTGGATCGCTCCCTCGTACTGACATATTACACTTACGCGCTCGCCTGCAGGTTCTCCGAGCTTTGCCAGCTAAGCCTCTCTGACATGCTACTAACCGTTTTTAAAGCCGTGTTACTCCAGAGAAATCTGACCTTTCTATGGATTACAAGCGCGGTTCAGAGCAGATTTGCTTTCCGTGCTTTACAAACCACTTCAGGGCCTCTATAACCTGCTTTGAAAACTGCTTACAGCTGTGGCAGGGAGCGCATTTCGGATGGCTCATGGCACGGGGACAGAGAGTCGGTGCACGTTCCCCTTGGAGCTGTGATTTCGGGGTGATGATGGTGGGGGAAGAGAGGGAGCTAAGGGCTGGTTTGGTTTAGTGAAATAATTAATTCCCAAGCAAGAACAAGAGCTGGCTTGCATCTGCTCTATTTAATATTAAAAATCGAGTATTTTAATATTAAAGACATCAGTAATTTCTAGCTGGGAGGGCTCCCGTTTCTCAACTTGTGTTAGTCCTGCTCCTCGCAGCCACATCAACATGTGCAAAGGGGCGGCGTGGGTCTGGCAGAGGTATAACTGGAGCACTCTAAAACACATCTCGCACGATTTCCCTGCGTCGGAAAGGCTTGAGTCAGTGCTAAACCTATGCTTCAGCGCGGCCTGAGGGAGCCCTTTGCCAAAGCTGCAGTTTTGGGCAGCATAAAATCTGTGTTTGAGGGCAAACAAGCAGTGAGCAAGTGGCTAACGAGGGACTGGAGAACAGAGAAAAAGTCTGCTTCTGCTTAAATTTCCCCTCAATTTGATCAAAATAGCTCTTACAATCTTAATACAGATCTGATTTATCAGAATAATTTGACAAAACCTGTTGCTCTGTGTATTTTCTGCAGAACCAGGCAATCCATTTAATAGGTATAGCCTGAGCAACACCCTGCAGAGAGGAAACACATTATCTTTTATTTATGCAGCTTAGCACACTATTGATTTACTGCTCTAGCAGTATGCTGAATACCAGCTATCATGATTTATTACCAGTCCTGGTTCTCTTCCCATTTTCTGTCTCATCTTTCTACTTTGTTTTGCTTGATTTACCCCAGTGAATCATCAGACAGTTCTCACTATAAAAAAATCAATTATTTTGATGTACAATGGGCAGCATATACCTAGTTCCTCATTTTGCCTGATAAGTAGGCATTTTGGATGGTGGATCTCGGCAATAATGAATGCGTAAGCTGAAAATAGCTTACTACGTACCTCTGCGATTCAGCCTCGTGCTCTTCTGCTTCAGGAAGGGAGGTCCCTGCCCCATGGTCCTTGGTTACCACCATTTCTCCCTAGAATAATAAAGTCAATGGACGGCAGCTCACAAACAGCAAATGCCATGCTTTTACGAAATCCAGAGGACTGAATGGTTTTTCCCATCTGCTTGAAGCGTCATTAGTTACAAGGCTCTCCCCACCCCACCTCGTTTTAGTGCCATCCGGTTTCACCATGGCTGCAGATGGGCTAGGGCAATTCTAATTTTAGACGATAGTGCAAGAAGGGCGGGTTGGTTTTATTGAACCACGCTGATTCCAGGACCATAAAGATTAGCGAGTCGCATTGCAGAGCAGCAATAACTACGTCCTCGCCATTGTGGGAGAGTCACTGCCGCGCAGGGCGTTACGTCTCTGCTAGGGAAGGGTTTGAGGATCAGTCATCCCTTTGCTGCCGGCAAGGGCCCGTCCCACCAGTGGCAGCGCACCATTTCTACACCTTGTTTGGGAAGGACGCTCCAGGTCAGAGGGGTCCTTGGTGAAAATTTCAGAGACACGCTGGTGGAGCTTGCAAGCTGACGGGAATAGGATTCACCGGTATGTTTGTTGGTTTGCTTCGAGCCAGACATTAGGCGTGTAGCTCTTGGGAAGATGCCTAATCGTGACCCTCCGGCCTGTTCTGAGCAGGGCTTGAAACTGCACATTTGCAGACAAAATTCAAACAAACTGGAGAGATCTTGAGTCCTGGTCTGTACTGGGCAAACACTTCTCGAAATTGTGAAAGCTTTTTCTTTAATGGGATGAGAAAACAGTTTATCACGCAGCTTTAAATGCATGTGTTATTTGTAGTTTGGATTAGCACCGAGCATTCGTGCTCAATTAACCTCTTAGGGATTACGTAGTTTCATTTGGACACTGCCTCAGTGCTGCAGTAGACGAGGATAACTCAGGCAAGAAGTGGCACAAACCAAAATCTTGCATTTTAGACAGAAGCAAACCTTGAATGAAAGTGTTCTGGTTTCCCCACCACACTTTTCCCATTTCACTTATGCTTCCTTAGTCCTCGGCCCGGCCAGCAAACCATGCCTTAGGCAGCACTACAGGTACCCCCAAATTTTTTTTAAACTTGAATCTTGCTTTCGTGAAGATGAAAAGTAATTCTCTTGCTTGGGAGATCGCAAAGAAAACATGACCTAAATGCAACCTACAAAGTCATAGCCATGGGGTACAGAATGCCAAATGGACTTCAGCTGGTGTTAGTGCCAGTGCTGATGGGAGTTTATAAATTTGGCACTTAATGTCACTATTCCCTAAAGAAAGCAAGTTTGTTATACAGGTCTTCATTTCTGCCCTCAGTGATGTCTCATGCTAAACTTATTTTAATAATGTGTGGTAGAGAGAGAGTATGCTTGTTTTAGTTTTCCCCAAAGCGAAAGCAGCTTTCCAAAACTTGGGAAATGAATCCTAATTTAAGCCCCTTGGGGAAGTTGCTGTAACCACCAGGAAAACTTCACACAGCTTTTAAGGCCGGGCAGGATTCTGAAATGAAACACAAGTCAGCTCATAATGACAGCAGGAGGAGGAGCAACCTATATTCTCGAGATGTTGGGATGAAAAAGGCCCATGATTTATTCCGAAAATACAAAGGGACAGATTCTTTCCTGCTGTATGTCTGATGAGGTCAAAGGCTCTATACTAGCAAGGAATTCAGTCTGCTAAGTACTGCATGCAGCTTTTGAGCTATTAGCTTAACTACACGTACAATTATCTGCAGGATGCATAATAAATGAAGACCGCCAGGCTTGACAGGACTAATATTAGCGCCACCAGCTGTGTTTTGGCTTGTGGGCTCACCAGAGACGTAATTCTGTCTCTTTGCTTGGCCCATTGGCTCCACACATGTGAGCGTGCTGTCTGCTGGGGTTCAAAGGGATCCTGTTTCTCAGACAAGTCTTTACACTTCCTACCTCCAGCTTTCCCTGCCGTGGTTACCTGTAGGTAGATTCTTGCATGTTTTTGTTTTACTCCCTGTCTGAAAGCTTAGGGCTTGTGTTCACGACCACGTAACTCTTCAGTGCCTTGCTTCACAATGCAAAACCACGCTTCCCGTCACCAGTGAGGAGCAGTATCCCTGAGAGGAGATGTCAGAAACCACAGTTAGGAGCTCCTGTCTGAATAATGACTCTCGAAAAACTCCCAAATCCACGGGTATGGTTTTTGCCCACACTAACTGCAACAAGAAGGGGAGAGTCTGCTGGAACACTGGAAATAGAAACGTAGGATATTCCTAAAGCCAGCCAGTTTCACGGTCACCAGCAGCCCCAGAAATAGAAGAAGACTCTTTGCAAATGTTTGGTTGTGTTTCACAGGGCCAAGACTTTAAAATCCTTTAAATTCTACCATTATCTTCACCTTGGTTTAGTACTGAATATGCTTTCCCAAGGCCGTGGGCTTCCTTGCTTGTCTGTGGGAAGATAACACCAGCTTTGCGATGTGTTTTGTTCATCTTCCCCCTTCTTAGAAAGTATCTCAGCTGTGGGAGAAAGACTGCTTTCTGATCTTATTCTCAAAAGCAGTCTATGGATAACTTGGGGAAGAGCCAAGACATTATCTTTTCCTGGAAACGTAGCTGCAGGAAAAATGAATCACTAGGTTGAACCTGTATAACCAACTGAAAACAAAAGCTCAGAGTTGTGTGTCTCACTGTTGCAAATAATGGGGGGAAAAATAGGCATCCTGTTTTGAAATCTGCTGCCAGCTGACAGGACAAAAATATTGCAAGAATGATGGTTGTTTGAAGCTGACAAGTAACATAAGACTACGGCCATTTAAGGGAAAAAGCCTGAAGCAGAACAGTAGCTAGGGAAATAGGAATTTCCAGCATTTTCATTAGGACTAGGAAAAAAAGTAACCAGTGAGGTTGTTCAGAGCATACAGCATGGATTTTTAGTAGCCCTAAATTTTCACACTTTTTTATCATCTTCTGTGCTGCTCTTGGCTAGCAGTGAATATATCCTAACCGCGGCCAGGATTCTGCRTTTCACAGCATAAAGACGGACTGCAGTACTCATGTCACAGATTAAACTGGCGCTTTTGTCTCTGCAGCAGTCAAAGATAGTATGGGCAGGACGGGCAATGCAGAGGATTCTTTGCCAGCAGGTGAACATCTGGATCACTGCAGTGATACCAATGGCACACTAACATATGGGAGTTAATATTTTTTAAACTTAGCTTCTCTTTTCTGATCCTACCTTCCTTTTGTCTTAATAAACATAAAACTTTGCAGTTATCAAAGGCTAAGGAAAGCTAACTGCAGGTGGCAGAGTTCATAGAGAGTAGCTGAGAAGAGAATTTGAGATGTATTAAAGGCAAAAATGAACGAAGCCTGCAAAGCTGTGCTCTGTGTGCTGTGGGCAGCGAGCTGCCAGAAGCACCGTGCTGACATACCAAGCCTTACAAATAGCTGTTACTGCAGGTCAGGTATGCAGGTTTCCGCTCCTATGAGGAAAGGGTAAATGCTTTCCAGGATTTTAGCACAGACACTAACATGGATGTGTGACTTCATTCAGAAGAGTAAAATTGCACATCTAGCTCCTTCTTAAGTTTGTTTAGGGTAACTTCTAAAGGTTTAATTCCATCCCTGGGCCACCAAATATCGGAGAGTGGCTCTGAAGAGCCTCTCCCATTAGGTTTCAGGTACCTGAAATTGCTTAGACTTGACTGTTGCTTCGTCTCTGTTGTCTGAAGGATTCAGTGCCTAAAGAGTGGAGAAGAAGAGGAAACACTGCTAATGCCATTACGCATAAAAATATGAAAACACTTTCTTAGACTTGGGTTCTGCTTGGTTTTAAAAGGGTAATCCTTGCACCGAGGCAGATGCTTTTGCATCTATGTGAATGCTCTAACTGTTGTCTGCCTATCTACAGACAGTTTAGTTGTTTTTAAAGAAAACTGCTTGCTTGCACTACAATTTCCCCTCCGATTATATAATGCTGCACCTATAAATAAAATCAGAAATCTGGGCACCTAAAATTAAGACTCTAGATCCATACTCAGGCTCCATAAAAGGAAAATGATTGGTGACATGACTTTTAGAAGTGTGGGACCCTTGCAGAAAGAAACAGAAGGGGTTGGTGCTTGGTGTGCTGCAACGTCAGCTCAACCTTTAGGAGCCTCGGAGCAAATCTGTGAAAACTGAGGCGCTTTTTTTGTGCAAGATTCTCACTTCCCTGCAGCAGCACTGGCATTTCAAACACAGTGTTTCACAGCTTTTTTTCCCTCCCCCAGTATCCCACATGCCAGACACACGTGTTAGTCTGATCTAGACCACCAGCCTGCCCCAACAGGTAGGGAAATCAGAGCGCTGCACTGCGACTTACCGACCACAGCCCTGCACGCAGAGGAGTGGAGCACGACATCGGAGGGCCCAGCAGGGCTGCATCCCACCCCAGATGTGAACCGATGCACTCTCACGTGTCACTCACGGGCCGTGGCATGTCAGGCGTGCTCCTGTCACCGGACCGGACACGTGGCATCTCGCGGTCTGGAAGCCCGGGGACTGGAGACCTGCTTGTAGGTTTGTGAGTGCTTGAAAGCATGGTGATAAATGCAGGCTGTTTCCAGTAAGTGAAGTGCAGCTGGAACTGCAGTTCTTGCTTACAAATAGGAAGAGCTTGCTCATTTTGCTTTTTGTTGCTTAATTAAAACTTCAGCATAATGTCAGCTTTTAGATCTGAAAGGCCTTTGAGAGATCAGTCACACAATGCCACTAAAAGCTAAGTGCTCTTTCTGTAACAAGACATGTTAATAAAGGTGGTGATTATGTATGACAGTTTATCAAGGCATGAGGTTTAAGGCATGAACATAATGTTACTGATGGGAACTACTCCTTCTTCAGAGGCTCCAGAAATTTCTTGAGTTTCACTTTGTGCACAGCTCTCTCTTATGAAATTATGCATCTTTATATTTTTTCTCATTACGTGCACTGTTTCATGTAACTCTGTGTGTAAAGGAAATGACATGGTAGATCAGACCACACATTCGTCTCAGTATTAAACATTTTTGCAGGAATCTTGCTGAACCAGCAAGATATAAGGTCCACTGATAACCTATCAGTTTCTGCAGAAACTTAAGCTTTCATTTCCAATTCACCCCCTTGGTTTCYAGGATGATCCAGATCAGTTCAAACGGAGGCTGTCTTGATTCTGCATCTGCAAGCTGTATGGAGCCAAATTCATCGCTTGCTTTTTTCCCTTTGTATTCATCAGAGAGGGGTTCACCACCCCGCCTGCCTCGCCGCGGTGGAGAGTCTGGGAGCTCTGGTGGAGATGTAGACGTAAAAAGAGTTAATCATTTCACTGCTAGTCATTTGAATGGCCATATATGGTGATACGTGGGGAGAAAGACCACTTTATTTTCCTGGTTTTCCTCCAAGCTTTTCATTAGCCAGTGTTTAGTTGTTTGATGAAAGTTCTTAGCAAAATAGCTATTTGTGAAAGCTTTACTTCAAAGGCTGTTCATATTTCAGCGGAGTAACAACCAGAAGGAGCTGATATTTTCGCAGAGAGGATGGCATTAAACACGTACGACCAGAAGTTTCTACACAAGCAGCGGCTGCTAGCCTCTCCGAGAGCGCGACAGAGCCATTCGGAGTAAGGCACGGTGGCCAGCGGGTTGTCAACAGCGCAGGCTTTTAGAGGCAGATTTAACAGCTCCGCGCTGGCGGGAGGCCTCACGGGCCCTTCTCCCCGCAGGGCGAGGCGAGGCGAGGCGAGGCGAGGTGACGCGAGGCGAGGCGACGCGAGGCGAGGCGACGCCATGGCGCTGGTGCCCTATGGCGGCGGCGGGGTGCTGCCTGGCCTGCACAGCCCCGCCGCCACCTACCACTTCGCCGGCTGCCCCGTCCGCATCGAGCAGAGCTGGGCGCAGCTGGGCGTCGCGGCCGTCGTCTGGGACGCGGTAGGTGGCCGGGGTGGCGCGCGGCGCGCGCGTGGCGGCGCATGCCGGGGCTCCCCGCCACCGACGCGGCCCCTTTGCTCCCCRCTCTGGCTCAGGCCCTGGTGCTGTGCGCGTACCTGGAGGCGGGCAACGTTGACCTCCGCGACCGGGCCGTCATCGAGCTGGGAGCCGGGACCGGCCTGCTGGGAATCGTGGCCGCCTTGCTGGGTAAGGGCCGTCGGCGTGTTTGCTCTCAGCGGCTCGCCGCCGCCAAGCTGGCGCTGGGCGTCGCCGTGCCCGGCGCGGGCGCTGAGAGGGCGCCAGGGCCGCCCCGCGCTGCGCTTGCGGACGGACGGGGGCGGTTTGCCTGAGACGTGCCCTCCTGCCCTGCTCAGGCGCTCGCGTTACCGTCACGGACCGGGCGGCAGCGCTGGCGCTCCTGGAGTCGAACGTCCGGGCTAACTTGCCCCCCGAGCTCCAGCCGCGGGCCGCCGTGAAGGAGCTCACCTGGGGAAGGGACCTGGGCAGCTTCCCTCCGGGGGCGTTCGACGTCGTCCTGGGCTCGGACATCGTCTACCTGGAGGAGACTTTCGCGGATCTGCTCCGGACGCTGGAGCACCTGTGCGCAGAGCACACCGTCATCCTGCTTTCCTGTCGTATTCGCTACGAGCGCGACCTTGACTTCCTGAGGATGCTGAGAGGCCGTTTCTCCGTACACGAGGTCCACTACGACCCCACGAAGGATGTACGTATATACAAAGCGCAGAGGGGCGGTCGCAAGGATGAAATTTGACTCTCTGCTTTGTTAGTAAACCACTGATGCTGTTAGATCCTCCCCTTGTTTCTACCCAATACGCTTGTTTCTAAACATAAAATTGCAAAGATTATATTTTTCCACTGGCTTGTTGTCCAATGTGGCAAGGACTGTGCACGCTAGCATTCTGCTTATTGAACCTCTGCTTAGTTCCTCAATATGAGATATATAAAGCCTTCCATTGACTTTTTATCAAATGTCATTTCTTGAAGCTGATTTAAGTTGTAGAAATCCCTGTGCATGAAAAACATTATTAAAAGATCTGTTGTTTGAAATCAAACTCACTTAATGGCTGCTATGGGATACTTACAAGTAGATAAGGATTTTTTTTTCCCCTTATCCCTTTCTTCAACCCTGGAAAAGTAACCAGATACCTTTCCTTCAGGGGCAGATACAAATGCGCAGGGATGCCCATAGGGCAACCGCAACAAGAAGACTCAAGCTGTTCTTTAAACATCAAATCAGCTCTTGACTCTCAAAGTACTACCGGATAATGTTCTGCTTCCTGCTCTAATTTGTCTGTGGCTGGCCAGGTCTCTGAGAGTCGCTGTGTAGGAGAGGAGGGTGCTGCCCTCCTCAAGTTTAGTGTTGGGGCACGCGTGTTCTTCATGCTGCTTGGGAGCCTGCTCAACCTTGGCGTGCTTTTTGTGCACACCGGTAGGCAGACCCCTCCTAAGCAACTGATTTCATACCTCAGGCTTGTGGAAATGCCTGTGTGTGTTTATTCCATAAAATCCGAAGTGAAAAATGCTGCAGACTGGAATCCGGCTGGCATCCCAAACAGACCTCCTCCTTCTTCTGATGGGGTGAGAATGACTTTGGTGAAAAGTAAAAGCACCCCGTGGCCTTGTGGAAGACAGCTATACTTCTAAATGCAGAAATTGGTTAAGTACTTTCTTTCTTGTAAGCAGAACTTTTTCTTCTGTTTATACTTAACTTACAAAGCCCCAGGTCAGGTTCAAGCTTTAAGTATGTTCATGTCCTTAGCACTAACACCAGGACAAGCCACCAGCTGTTCTGAGCCATGGACATGATGAGCTCTTGATCTCTTGTGTCCCATCAAACTTCCCAATTGAGAAGGATGCGTAGGGCCTGTGGCCCAGAGGTGACGTGTAGACCACGGTCTGGAAACGACACTTTTGTCATTACAGCTGCCATGAATGAGGCCTGAAGGTCTTGTTTGTCATCCCTGAAGACTCTCTCACATGTTTTCCGCTAAAGTTAACTCTGAACTTGGTGGCTATCCTACACAACACAACAATATCCTTGTGAGCCACATGGTGTCACTAAAACAGTGCATTCTCAGCTTGCTGAGACTGCCGTCTGGAACTTGAGTTGAAGTTCTTTGAGGGAAAGAAAACAGCACCTTTAATTAAAAACAGAACATGATATGAGCTCTAATGTGCCAGACATGGCGTCTTCTATCCTATCAACTGGGTTAACAGTTTTGGGAAAAAATTACAAGCTCTCTCCACTCTCTAACTTCTCACCACTCTTCTTCCTACCCCCTGCTGGTGTTTCCCTCTCTCCCGGTTCACCCGTGGTCACCGTGTGTTTAGCTGCCCCAGCAGGAGCTGGCGGGGAGCAGAGTGCTGGCTCTCGCGCTCAGCCGCATGCAGGACTTGGCCCGTGAGCAGTGCCCACTACCCGACTGCACTCAGCCCTGCGAGAGGCTGCAGCTTGCAATGCTGTGAGCAGTTGCAGCCTGCGTTTTTGCCATAGTGGGAACACTGTGTCTGCTTAAATAGCACGGAATAAAGCCTAGTGTAGCAACCTGCACGCTGTAGGGTTAAGGGGGCTTTGCTCCAGGCTTTGCTTTGAAGACAGGAAAAGTTTCATATTTTTAAAGCAAATCTGTTTAACTGTGTCTCCTTTTAATTGTTTAACAACTTTCAGTGTCTGCTTTCCTATTGCTGCTGTTGTAGCCAGTGGCCTACCTGAGAGAGCAGGTACATGGCAGGAGAGAGATCAGGCTCGACGACTTCTGTGGGTTGCTGTTGCGCAGCGTCTGCACGCAAAGCCCAGGGAGTCTGGTCGAACGTACCTGTGGAAGAAATGCGCCTRTACGTAAGCAAACGCTTGTGGAGCAGAGCATGAGAGAGATGCTGACAGCTCAGGTGAGTGCCTTGCCTTGCTCCGCAGAGCTGAGCTCTGGGTTGGCCCCTCCGCAGCCCAGGGTACTCTGGCTATGCAGCAGAGAGACTTGTCCTCGGACCACTGCCAGGCTGTGGGTGCTCCCTTAGGCGGGAGACCAGTCCCAAACATGGGCAGATCGGGCGAGGTTTGACTCCTTTCTGCCCACAGCCTGTGTGCATGTGAACCGTTGCTTTCCCAGGGGGCCTCTGCCCTTCACGAACAGATGGGAGCAGAGAGCAGGGGTAGGCGCAGCAGTGCAAGGGCACAGGTCCCCGCTGCACGTTAGCAGTGACCTGAGGCATTGTCAGGAGAGCTGGGCTGTGGGCTAGGCCAGCAGAGAGAAGGGGCGGACAGGAATATTGCAGTTGGGCTTAGCAACCAGCACGAGCACGGTGAGCAGTTAGGTCTGGTTGCTTTTTAAGCTGCAGGCACCAACTAAGAGAACATGAAACTCAGTCAAAGGCAACAGCCCGTTCCCATCAGGTGGCGCAGACACCCACCTGCACCAGCCAGCAAGCAATGCCTTCCCATGTCCCAGGCTGGCCTTCGTAGCTCTTCTGTATCGCCATCGTGCTTAGGCTCAGGGGACTGGCAGGAGTGAGCAGCACCACATGTGCCAGACAGACGGAGCACAGGTGCCATGGTCTGGTGAGCAAGCACACGGAGAGCAGCCCTCGGCGCTGAACCGGCGGGGCTGGAGGCAGCAGCAAGCTCACAAGTCTGACCGGTCCGTCCAGGTGAGCTTCTGCCCTACCGTGAAATTACACGTGTTAATGCTTCAGTGGCTGTACGGCAAATATGCTAGCGCACCGCCCAGGCTGTTTGTACYGCTGTGTTCGTCCCAGCACCGAAGAAGTCGGCGTGGTTGCCTTTTGGGTGGTTCCCCTGCATTGGTCCCATTTTGTAAAATGATGTGAACCCACCTGGAAGGAGAACGTGTTTGTGCCTGGGACCGCCAGTGATGGGATGATGCCTGAACGGCCGGCTGTGAAATGACCGACTCACCAAGGCGAGAGGGCCCAAGTCAGAGAGACATGGCCGGACGGACACGGTATGAGGTTGCGAAACCGTTTCTGAAACGTGCCTTTCTGTGAGGGAACGAAATTTCTGAAATGTCATTACAACTAAAATGATGTTTGATTACTATTAAGACATTGAGTATGAAATTTGGCTCTTTGACGGGCAAAGAGCTTTAAGGCGCAGCAATGTCAGGAGAATCAGGTTTACCAGCTGACCTACTGGCTGCACAGGGATCTGTGTTGCCCAATTTTTTTTAGTATGAAATTCAAGCCAAACTATGTCTTTATCTTGTGGACTAACCCCTGTTTGGGATTCTCCCTCATTACTGAGATGTAGTTTTCTGAATAAATATATGAATGTCATTATGAAAATGCTTAGTTGTGAAAACCATGAATTCCCAGCCATCGTGAGCTGACCTTACTACTCTCCCTCGATTTCACCAGAGGTGTGTTTACACCAGTGCTGAATTTGTTCTTCTGGCTTTTATCCCAGTGTTTTGATCCAGCTTTGTAGATTACATAATCAGGCTATGATCTCTGCAGTGTTTGCTGCCTTCTGTTCTGTTATTAAAATCAGTAGAACATGGTTTACAGGAATGTTTAAAAGGGGGAAAGACAGCAAATTAAACCTGTAAAAGGGGGAAAGACAGCACATTAAACCTGTAAAAGGGAAAAATCTGTCACGCATTAATCAAACAGAACTATTTACCACAAGGATGGGTACTATAAAGCAGATTTAAAAATAAGATTCAGAAATGGAAGAGAAACTGTCCTTCAGGTTTTAACCTCTCATTAAGCCAATTCAATTTAATTAAAATTAAAAAGCCTTCCCTTTGAGAAAATTATCTCATAAACACGGCAGGCTACAGATCATAACAGAGGGGACACCACAGTCTGCTCAAAATATGCCTTTTCCCATGGTTCTATCCAGCTACCATTTGCCCCTAAATTAATGTAAATGTAGCATCCTGCTCAAAAAAGAGACTTTGTAGAGTTTTTTAAAGCATGTTTATGTGACTGCACATAAATGTTTGTGTAAAAAGGGAGTTATGACAGTTTATACCACAAAGATTACAGTAAGAAAAACACTTCTTTATGACAATAATTCACAAATTCACAAGAATCACTTTAATATACAAAGCAATTACTACCATTCTGAAACACAAAGCAGCTAATATGTACATAGTGTTAATAAAATGCATTATAACCCAGTACAATTATTTTAAAACACAGATAAAGCACAAAAAATAAGTAAAAAAAAAAAAACACAACAGGGATGTTTCTAAATTTGGGGGAAATGTAAGTAAGATTTTTTTCCCCCCAACAATGGATTTTCATTTAGTCTTTTAACTTCCACAGGTACGTGGGAGTCCAGCTCAAATACCCTGTTCTGTGCTGATACGCTTTGGGTAAAGAATCAGAAATGCAGGTGAGGTGAAATTACTCTTTCCAGCATACATTACAAAAGGAGAATAATAACACTTGCTCTAGAAGCTTCCCTGAAAAACATTGTTCCAAAACAATTGCAAATTATAAACCCAAACTAGAAATAACTCATTTTTGAAGTGACCAACCAACCTGTGGACAAGTCTGTGGAGGGGCTGGCTGCCAACTAGCACCTCTCCTTGCTCCGTTCCCCATCCCATCCCTAGAAGTCCATATAATCAGCACAGTCAAATCTCATACAAACTCGCAGTTCTAGATTTTTTAAAAATTTATATTTTAATATAAATAAATGTCATTACACACAAACAATGGAGTGGCACCTGGATAAAACACAACTTGCGGAGAGCATCCTAACATCCGTTCTTAGCTTTGGCCATTTCCAGATAACTGACTGGCTCAAGGCCTTCCCTCCCCTTGTTTTTACTCAGCTATCCCGATTTAGAGAAATACCATATAACTGAGGCTGTGACTCAATGAAGTGACTGCTCCCAAGTCATGAGTAGAGTAAGTGGTCAGCTTATGGAAGTGTGCTAACCGCAGATCATTACAGCTTTTCCCTGGCCCTTTCCCTGCCCAGCATGGAGCTCCTGAGGACAGCTGCCTTTTCCTGCTGGGAAAGCGAGACCTAAACTTACCAGCTTACACAGCAAGTCAGAAACTCTGCACTTGCAATACCACAATGCAGACAGTTCAGCGTCTTTAATTTGTGCTACACAAATTAACCTGGGCAACTCTCTTTGCAGGCTAGAGCTTAAATACATTTAAAAAATACATTCCAAGGCAAAACACCTGAAATACAAGCCCTCTTTACAAAATGGATCTGGTCCCTTTTCCCAAGAGATGTACAAATTTAAGCCATATCCGTCCACAGACCTGAACCTGTCACAAGCACACAGTAGTCAGGATTTCAGCACCCTGTTTCTCRTCTCAGTCTGGCTCCTCCCACATGACTGAGCTTCATGATACATTCAGGTTTCTGCAAAATCAGTGTCTTTCGTAACGAGCAAATTCAAAAGCTCAAGGAAACTATTTCCCAGTCACAGTACACGAGAACCATGAATGTACTGTATGCCTTTAAAACCTGCTTACAGTGACAGAATCTGGGACTACAGCTAAATTATCTTTGATCCTGCACAAGAAAGTTAGTTGTGCTTTTTTTCTGTTAAAGCAGGATGACAAATTGTCAACGCACCTTTACCTCCTGGTGTCAAAGAACTGTAAAGCCTCTTTATTTACTTTCTTGGAATGCAGCTTTTAAAATTTGCAGCCAGATCTTAAATTAAGAGAAGGGGAGTAAAGTGACTGAAAAAGAGTTTAGCTTTCCTTTCAGATTAATTCCCCTTTCTCACTTGGGATCACTGAACTAGTTCTATTCTGTCTAAAAATAATTTCACATCCATCCTGTACATATCGCTTTGAGACACCATACACTTAGTTCTTCCCAGTCTTCAGTACCGCCAGTTCAACTCTCCTGCCATTTAAAACTAACGCCTGCCGGAAGCCAGGTGCTAATCAATCAGCTTCATTTAATAAAAGTTACGTTTGTGAAAGAGTCAAGGGGTGTGGGGAGAGGAGTGAGATGTGTGCACGCAGCAGGATTACAGCAATTGTGCCAGGGAGCTTCTCAAGCAAAACCAATATCCAATTTCTCTTTATTTTTTTTGTTCTGTTTTTGTTTTTTTTTTAAAAGTGCACATTTTAATCAAACATTTACAAAGAATATAATGTAACAAAAATAAATACATGACCTTTTGGTTAGATCATTGGCAAATGTTACATCACTAACCAGCTTCAGGGTGAAAAAATGACAATAAAAACAGGGTGTCAGAAAAACAATGAAATAATCTTACAAATTGTCATAGATCTGCAACCACTGATAATGAACTTGCTTTGATGAGGAGACTTGTCTTTACTTTAACCCACAGAAAGCATTGGTTATTTGTCTAAAATAAAATTAAAAAAAAAGCTGAGGCCAGTTTTTGCTAACAGATGACTACGTGCAGCTGCTTGTCTACTGGAAGCCCAGATTAAAAAAAAAAAGTAGTACAAATTTAGATCAGAAACTGTCAGGGCTGTTTTTCCTTATTAAATCTTTTTTTTTTCCTGAGCCTCTTAATGATTCCAAACACCCCACCAATTTTCTGATCAACATAAAATACCAGAGAAGACAGTGGTGTGAGACACAAACACAAACTACAGAGGAGCCAGAACCCTAGAGGTGTCTGTACAGCCCTGAAAAGCATGACAGGCTGAAATTGTGCTTTCAGATACATGCAATGGTGCTGACAACTATCCCATTCTGGTGAAATCACTGCTTGAATAAAAATACATAGCCACTACCTCAAGAGGAAAACAGAAGTCTTACCAGTGGTTCCTTAAAAAAACAAACAACAAAAAAAACCCCAAATACCTAACAATCCTTCCAATTGTTTTTGCCTTTGATATATAGCTGCCAAAGAGAAAAAGCACAAAAGTGAAATATTTTGAGGGAGGGGGAAGTTTTAAAACAACTGTTTACATCATTTCAAAAATCTCCAAAGAAAAAAACACAAAAGCCATGAAAGATGAGATAAAATGGTTGAAAACGGATAACTGAAAAACAGCACAAACAAATCGGTAATAAGCGCTAGAATAATGCAGCCCAGAACTACTGGGGCAGGGGAGCTTTCACACACGCGCACACATCCACACACACCCAGACACACACAGAAAAGTAAAAACTTTTTCTGACCTCCATATACTATAATACTCAGCATTCCTGACTTAAAAGCTCTCAGAGCTGTAGATTATATACTGTGTGTATATATATATATATATATGTACATATATTATACATATGTATTTTTCCAAGAATATCTAAATTAAAAGAGCACCGCTGACAATATCTTAACTGCCTGATCGGTGCTGTTGTTTTGCAAAATAATGACATTACAAAAATTATATTTCAAATCAATTCTTGTTTATTATGAACATAATGGATCTAGCCCTTTCTAACCCTCTCTTCAGGTAAAACAGGCTATCAATTTTTGAAAACTCACAACTGTGAGATATAAAACTAACCCTCCCTCCCCCCTGCCAGCATAATTTCCATCCTACTTCCAAATGGCCTTACTTGATAGAAGCTGACTACCCCAACCTCACTACTGAGGTAAATGATACATGAATGGATGCCTGTATCATATTCCTTCCCTTTTTGGCTCACTATGAATAGTAAAGCATGTATGGGTAACCTTAGCCAGCCCTGTACTTGGTGTAATGCATTTTTTTAATCATTGTCATTTAAATTTTCCATTAAAGAAATTAAAGTCCCCAAATCCTCAGTGCACCATAAATAAAAATAATACGTACTTTAAAATAAGGTTCTTTTTCTTAGTGAAACGTTTGTTGCTGATGAGGTCTAGACTGATAACACTACAGACTACTCACAGAACACGCACAAACAAAAAGCAGTAACGCAGTCCTCCTCTCACTGCCGCACGGATTTGCTGCAACCCTCTCTGAGAAGAACCAGGTGCCGGCGGCGGTTTGGGCTCCCCAGTCCATTCAGCTCCCAGGCGCTGTGCTGAGTGACTATGAGCGGGTGCTAGGCAGTGCTAATCACGCACCAGCGTGTCACAGCGCGGGGATCACAGCTAGCCTCATGCGGGTTCGCTGTAAAACCTCAAGCTTTTGCAAATCAATGGTTCTACAAAAGCAACCGCCCTAGTGCCGGCGGGTACAGCCTTTCTGACGGATCTCAAAGCCGAGGAACCATTCCACATAATTGTTTAAATGAGGCCATCATGAGCCTAATGCTTAACAAGAATTACTCCTGCATTATCAGCATTGCTACTTCTAGTGCTAGTTCTGAAAAATCAGTAACCGTTACAAATGCATGTATTCTCTGTCTTTAAGAATCAGACGGTTTTTATAAAAGAGTGACTGAGAATTTAGGATCTCCTTAAAATTGTACTGCTAAACTAATAAATTCACCTTCCATTAAATAAAATCATGAAAATTAATTCTCTATGGCAGATAAAAATAGACCATTTATAAAACCCCACAAAACTTAATTTGGAAATGAATTCTTTCATAATTCTGATACTTATGTTCTCTCATTTGAAATATAAACATAATTTGAAATTATCGATAACTCTAGATTTAACAATAATGTTACAAGTTTAACCCTGCTCCTTTAAAGTCTCTTGGAAACTGAATGCCCTCTCAAATGAGAAAACTAGAACTTTTAATACTGCTGTAGCTGTTTGAGACCCAACTGCCTAGAGTCTTGCAAATTTTCTTTTTATAATGTCACATTGACTGTATAACCCCTTTAAAAGCTTGTATTTGAAATTTATCTTAAAAACAGATAGAATGAATGGGAGAACATATTAGCTAATACTTAGCTAGGCAAGGCATTAGTACAGACCAGAGTCTTATTTTTATGTCTCTATACATAAAAATTGGACCAGGGGCCCAAAGTAAACTTACTCCATCAAATGACCCAAGTTAACATATCAAGAGACTGGCTTCGGAGGGCCAGTAAACAAACTGAGCATGATTCTTTTTGACACACAGGGGAAGTCCAAATGTTGAGTACAGTGTTCGTTATTCTTTAACGTGATCTACTTTTTTTACAATGTGAATCTGGGAAAGATCACATTTCCTCAGTGCACACAAGAAGTCTGGTCTTGCAAACATCTTAGGCACATGAGTAATTTTACTCACATGAATAAACAAATTGGTAAATCTGATCATTTACATTAATAAATCCTCTGAATAAATTAAGAATTTAGTTAGCCTGGGCAGGTTCAAGTAATCAGTATTGTCTCTTGCAATGCAGAAGCCAGTTGGAATATTCATGTTTGAAGTCCAATTCAATGTTTGAGGCTTACCTGGTTCTTACCATACTGCAATTAAATTTATGCATGGAAGGTGGCTTCAAAGTTTGAAAAAGAATTGAGCAAACAAGGATAATATTTCCAGTAAGTACAGTAATTTCCATTACATAAGATAGTGGTAGGGAAATAGAAATAACTTAACTGCTTAAAAGGACTGGGGACACTGAGACTATACTGTCATCAGGGAATATATATGTGGAGTTGGCCAAGCTTCAGCTGCTTAGTTGTCCTGATACAAATAGGCAGTGCTTTCATATGTTACCCATGCTTACTATGTGACTGTTTTCTAAACGTCACTGTTGTTCCTTTTTTGAGTTCATTTCCCCCTCAGATATCATTTCCCAACCAATATCCTATGAAGTTCGTGATTTCTTTTTGTGCATTCAGAATGCTGAACACACTTGTACATAATATGCTTCTAGAAGCAACAACTGACCAGTGAAGGCAGTTTCAATGCATTTGTTTCTGAGGTATGGAGAAGTTTGTATTAATCCAGGAGGGTTTAACACAGATTACACATCAAAAACCCTCCTGGGCTAGTTTAATAATTGTATGTTATCTCCACACCAACAATGTGACCGTGAAGCGCCTTTCATTTGGCATGTCACTTAGCCATGTATTTTTATAGTTTATAATGAGTATGTGAAACCAATTTGGCAACCATTGCTTCTTCATTGCACCATACACACTCAATGTATGTGGCCCACACAGTTCTCTGGGCCGAGAGGCTGGGGTGGTTCTGTCTCTAAGGCAATCAAAAGAGCTCAACACAAATTCTTGAAATCATTACAAAAGGACCCTCCCCCACAGTAACTTCCCAAGTGACCACTGATACTCCTTGACGAGGATGGGGAGATGAGAAAGAAGCCTGTTCTTCTTCTTCACACTCAGATTATTTGATGACGAAAATAATCTTGTAGGGGGAGAAGTGGAGGCAAGTGTTTGAACATTCACAGTTTGATGCAAAGCACAGACGAATTAAATTCTGTAGTTGCTTTCAGGCAGTTTTGCGCATAGAAAAAAAGAAATGTTTAGAAAATAAAAAGTTTACTTTGTCTTTCTGGTTATAGCCAGAACCAGTCTCGATCCCACCTGGACAAGTGAAAATGGGAATCCAAAATTAATCTGATTTGTGGCAGTAAAGGTCCTTAAGTGCTTTCAACTCCTCAATCAGTGTCTTGTTTTGGTTTTCAAGCACAGCCACTCGATTTTCTAGACATTTCACATACTCCTTTTTCTTCCTGCGACATTCACGTGCTGCCTCTCTGTAAAGCAAATAAGGACATTCAAATCCAGAACAATTATTTAAAGACATGGGTTGCTTAACTGTTCAGGTCAAACATTTATCTAATACTGACATTTTTAGAACAGGGAAGTATTGTAAGAAACAACTCATAAGTTGGGAAGAAAGGCTGAGTTCATAATAATTTCACCTTACAAGTCACGAACACTCAAGATCCAAGGATCATTTCACCATACAAATCCCAGTAAGTCAGCACTGGTAAAATCCTGCTGGTGTGATAAAAGGATCCTACTCAATGACAAAATTCTGTTTGCAAGATTTAAATTAGAGCCTTTAGGCTGAGTAAAATGCTGCTGCTCTAATTTCCTTAGTTTTATTATTACTAAGAGGCAAATAACAAAAACGGGTAAGAGCAATGTTCATCTACTCATTTCTTTATAGTCTTAACTTTTCCCTTTGCTGTAGTCCAACCAAATAATGATAGTCAGGATGTAAAAAAAAGCTTTGTTCAACCAGTGCAAAAAACCTGTATTTAGAGCATTAGAGCATATTTGCTCTCAAATAATACTTTCATTTTGTTAACAATGCCCATATCACTGCAGGGATAATATAAACCATTCAAATAAGAAATCACCATAATATAAACAGTCACGAGCAACCATACTCATTCTTTAGCCCTCGTCTGCCATGTCAAGAAGATGAGAGTGTAGATGTGTTGAAGGAAGCCTCATTGCAGTCAGTCTCTTAAGGCTCTCTTGTAAAGACTGAGCTGCCAGTAGGTAACTCAGATGGTAATATACTTAGAATACCTTGAAAAATACTTCCAAAGTGCTTGTGTGCTGGTGAGCATCCTGAAGGCAGTACCACCAAGGGAAAAGCTGTCCTGCACGGCAACAGAAACGGTACCAACTTGCAGAGGAAGCACAAGGCTAAATGCCATAGGCGGACAGCATTGGAGCATGTAGAGGGCTGCCCTCCTGCAACGTGGCTTGTCAAAGCAGCACAGTGTAGATACATGCATGTGTACATGTGGCTTTGCCCTGAATCTTTAAGTGCAAAGCAGAATGGCTTCACAAGGAGAGACTGAGTGTCTGTCCACTGCAAATTCTGTATAGACTGCTGATAAGGTCAATGTTCTGGGAAGTGAGAGGAGAAAACTGAACCCAGTTCTTCCACTCACTAGGTAAATAGTAATTGTAGTACTAGATAAAAAAGAATGTCTCTTCCAGGACTAACCTGGTAAGACTCTAAAAACATTTTTTAAAATCCAGCTCCACAAATGAGACAGGAAGAAGAGAACCTAATTTGTAAGCCTTGAAAGGGCTCAGGCGTCCATTTGTCACTCCCACAAACACAATTTCATATGCTTGTAGCACTTCAGTAGGTCATGTGCAATATTTAGAATTTAAAGTCATTTGGGACTTTTAGTTGTGTCACCAAAAGACTACTGGATCAGGAAAGAGGTGTGTCTCCAAGTGGTAAACTACTAATATGTATCCCTGGATGACAACTTTTTCTTTCCTTTTGTGATTTTGTGCCAGGTTGGGCACTTAGCTACCTCAAGTCTGTGTACGTTAATTATTCGTTATGAACAACTAGAGTTATATTAGATTACAAGAGAGCTTTTAAAATTTAAAACTTACACACAGAAAATTTGCACAATAGTAGCTATGATTATTTATGCTATAATGTTTCAATAAGTATCACCACCGCCTCTGCCTTTCTACAGCCTTTTACCCCACTTCCGTGTGGAGCCCAGCTTTGGAAATACCTATTAAGTAGGCAGGCTAAAAACAGCACATGCAACATGACACTGTTGCAAAAGGTGTCAATTTAAATCCAGTGTAGGTAATTCCCCCTGTTTTTTGTTGGCTTTTCCAAACAGTAAGGCTTTCTTTTACTAGGTAAGATTTCTGACTAAATGAGGGGATTCAAAATGCCAATTATTCTTTTCTCAAATACAGGAAGCTTGAAAGAGTGGACAATGACACCTACTATTCACCAATAACAGAAAACCATATAAAAATGGAGAAGTGTGAGATTCTGGAAAAGCACCTTTTAAAAAAGTGAATTCTACAGTTCAGCATTATTTATTTCTTCATTCAAACCACTCAGATAAGCCCTGGGTCTGCTCATGTGACTATCCCTTGTGCACAGCTTAACAGTCTACAGAAGATACACGCACCTATATAAGTTAGCGTTTTTTTTCAGACTGGCAAACTAGCTAAATAGCACTTTCATGAGACTTCCCCTCCACCACAGGGGAGGGAAGCATTGCTGTTTTCCCCATGACATGAGTTAATGTACAGACTCAAACCTGTGGCCTGTCAACAGAGCTCAAGCCTGGTGGGATGAGTCAGCTTGGGCCCGTACCTTCCCTCTTTCACAGCATTCGGCTTGAGAAGGATCATGCCCAACTTCTTTCTACTCCCAATTTTTGCTGCCTCCACCAAGCCATACATCAGTAGGCTTGGTTGTTCCTCCTCATGCTAATTCCTACAGTCAAGTCTCCTCTCCCTCTCTTTCAGCCCCTCTGCTGCCACTACTGAGTCCACAAAACATCAGAGGAGTAGCTGCTCCTTTAGCCTCTCCTTGAGTCTTTCTGCCTCCAGAGACTAGAACCCAAAGGGCAAGTAGCTAAAGAAGAAAAGTGAGACAGGAAATAAAATATGAAGAGTGAGAGTGGGCCAGTAGCAAGCAGAATGCAGGCAGAAGGCTAAGCTAAAGAATTCAGGAAAGGAGACTTAGGAATGAAATAACTCAAAAAACCCAACTTACCTCAGTGTTCATAAGAACATACCTACAGTCAAACAAGACTGTAAGACAGTCTCTCACCACTGACCTTTCTCCTCATTGCCACAAACAAACGAAAGTGGTAACTCACACACCTCTCAGAATGAGTCTGACACCTTTACTTACAGTTTTGTAATCGCAATACACAGCATTAGCTGATGTGCCGCTTTACTTTGCATCTTTAAATAAAGGCAGCTTCTTCAGAAAGCATATCATAAAATGAGTAAGGCAAGACAACGAGTCCTACTGCTTAACGCTCTAGTGCTAAGCATAGCTGATCAGAAAAGAAAAACAAACTAAATGTACATGCCTGTTCTTCATTAGACGCACTTCTCTCTTCCGTGCGGCCTCTTCTGCTGGCTGGGTTGGAAGTGCTGGGGAGGATGCCATGACTACGCCTGGTGCAATGGTGCTGGTAGGGGCGGTGCGAATCTGGTAAGTCTGCACATCTCCTGAGGCAGCTGGAAGACAAAAGCCACAAGGGAACATCGTGTCAGTTTGGTGACAGCACTGTTTAAATATGGTGTGAAAAGCACCTTGTCATCTATCTAACCACGCACTCTGGGCTACTAGTATAGGAGGGATGACCATTATCTGGGTCATCATTGCTATCTCAGTGTTAGGTTTATTAACATATGCAAGGTTTTAGTAATTCCTGATGAAGTCTTCACTTGTGCTTGATAACATCATTTGTCTCGCTGCATTGCTGTACTTCTTTTTCTCTTAGTACATTTCCTTTTACTTCTGTTTTGGGGCAGTTTTAGCAGCAAACAATAGGCAAACAATATTTCTAGCTGTGCTCCAAAATGACTATGTGCAAAAGGGGAAACTACATGAGTAAGTATCTGGGGCAGAAAAAAAGGGTGTAGAAATGCAGCATTTACACTGACAAGAGAGACAGTGCAAGTCAGGCACTCAACTTTACTATTTCTATAGAATGAAAAAGTTGTGTTTTTTTTAATCTAGGAGTGCTATATTTGCCTGAATTCAATAAAAATATGATACTACCTAAAGAAATCACATTTGCTTAAGAACACAAAAACCAAAGGATCAATGCAATATTAGTTAATTTTTCTCAGCTATGCATTTTCACTGATGCCTGATGACCTCTTCACTGAATGACTCTCAAACTACCTGCTTACAATCATAAAAGCAGAGGCCCAATTTTACCCTTATTTTTTAATAAATAGATTTTTAATAACCCTCCTTCCCCCCAATTTTAATAAACATATTAAAAAATATGTTTTAATAAAATATATGCTCTAATAAAACAAGAAAAAGCAACCTGGTCTAACCCTGAAGTAGCCCTGCTCTGAGTGGAAGATTTGAGCAGATGACCTCTTGAGGCAATTTCCAACCTAAATTATTCCATGATTCTAAGATTCAATGATTAAATATTTATTGAATAGTGACAGAAATCACAATAGAAAGCAACTATGACCTTTAACTGAAAAGGGAAAAAATTACTAATAAATGAAACTCTCCTTATGGAAAGAACATATCAAACAACTCTCTTTCCTAACTTAAATGCTTTGCCTTAAATTTATTGTTGTTGCAGCTGACTGTCTGGCAGAACTCAGAATTCTAAAGTGGTCTATGGTATCAGTTTCTGAAGAACACATAGCAAAAATCATGTGGACAGAATGCAGGAAACACAGCATGGAAAACCAAAAATGAGCTTTTTTTTTTTGAAGTGAAACCAAAGTATCCACAAATTTATTGGTCTGAGAGGACAGGCGCCAAGAAGATGTGACAAACTGCTTTGTCTGTAATTTCCTTTTGGAAACTGATCTGTGTCAATGCCGTTAACTCTGTTTCCTGACACGTTTGAGGGAGTTAGGTTGGCAAATTATAGCTGTATGGAGAAAATGTTATACAGAATGACTGACTGTGAAGTTCCTCACCTTGTACAACAACTTGATTGCTGGGTACAAGTATCTGTTGTCCATCTGTGGTCTGTGCATATTGTAAAATGGTGGTGCCAGGTTGGGTTGCAGCTGCATTGGTCATAGTCAACGTCTGGAGACCTTGTACTCCATCTGTGCCATTGTTAGACAACTGTATTGCTCCTCCTTGGGTAATAGCAACTGAGGACAAAGAAATTTGATACAGAGTTTAAGAGATTAATATACTCATTAACTTACAGTATTAAACCTAGATACAGAAGAATACTGAGTTAAATCCCTTGAATCCTTACACACCCTTAAATCAGACACATTGCTTTCATGTGCATTTGAAGAAATCATGCTTCAGCAGTAAGCTTTTAATTTTACATGAGACAAATATTTTTGGGGCCAAAAAATATAGCCTAAAACACCATTAGTTTCTCTGACAAAACAGCGTCACACAGAGGAGCTACAATCCTCCCCTGAGAAATATTTTTTATTTATAAGTTAGGATTTTCTTTTTGGTTGACTTAGGTCTTTTCCTCAGTCCTTCCTTTTTTTCTTCTCATCTGAAATTCCTCTCCTCTTCCATGCTTTACTCCCTTTAGTTTCCTCTGCTGCTATTGATATCCATCTCGATTTTCACCTTCTTCCTGTTTCTCTACAACTTCCACAGTACCTTCTTAGCAACATTTTCACTCATACAGGCCAAATTTCACACAAATTTTTTCCTTCATGCAGTCTTATTTTGTTGTTTTTTTCCCTTTCTTCCCCTCAGATCTGTCATTCAGGTGTACTGAGACATCACTTCTCTTTCTGTGCATTCACGAAATTTTACTGTGTTCCCATATGCAAGTACACTAAAATCTCAAACATCTGTGTGAGCATTTTTTTTTTACAGTGATGGTAGAAGAGCAGACTGAACTACATCAATCTCAATAAAATTAAGTAGGATATTAGGGAAAGTGGCTAAGGAGTAAAGAGAGATACAAAATTGTAAAGGCATTTAAAAGAAAGATGTGAGCAGATATCTCTTTCTCCCTCTTATACATTAAATACTGAGTTCAATTTTTTGTGTGAGACTGTGAATTCTAGCTTTACTGCTGTATCCTCAATCCCTTATGTCAAAGCAATATATCTGTAAAATCTAATGAATAAAGAAATTGCAAACACAGAAACTTATATTTATTATGTGTTTTAAATAAGGTTACGGAAATACTTATTTCTTTCAGGACTCTCTGAAAATTTAATTGAAGACTGTAATGTTCTTTCTAACGATTTCTAACAGGTAACTATTTAGTGAGCTAGGATTAATAATCTGCCAGGAAAAAGAAGAAAAAGACTTCTGAATTGCCTCATCTGGTTCCTGTGGTTCAATGTTTATAATAGCTGAATGGTTAACTTGTATTTTGTCTCAGGATGTAGAACATTTGCTGCACTAACACTAGCAAGCAGTCCCAGAGTGTAAATCGAACGTTTTAAATACTTACAATGGGAATGTGTTTAAAAGTCATGGGTATTGAACAGTCAAATTAAAGTAATCTTATATTGTCCTCCTGCATTGTCCTAGTCCAAACAGTCATACAAATAATAGTTCTTCATCTTCTCATCCCCACTTACTAGCACCACTGAGAAATACAGACTACATACTGTACTGCCCACTGCTGGTTTGGTAAATGGGAGTTGGCACCGTAACAGTGGCGATGGCAGGGGCTGCTGTTTCCTCTTCAGACTTTTCTTCTTCGATCCTTGGCACTCCCGGGGCGTCTGAGGACAAGTCATTCAAAATTTTTCTGGCAAAGACAGTGTGTTGTAGAGATTTTAATAAAAAGCAAAAAGTAAAAGAAGGTCTATTTGATACATGATGCTGGAGAAAACTGCAAAGAGCAGTGACCCAGCAAAGGAAATAATGGGGGCAGAATGAAAAACCAGGACAAATCGAACTCTTGCTGGAGAAGATTGTTCAAAGTGCCATACACAGATGGAGCCCAGGTGCTTCTCAACTCAAGATACAACTATTGCAGCCTTCCCTTTTTCTTAAAAACATGTTTCTCACTCACATATTTTTACTTGTTTCCTGCTTTCAGCCACATAAAGATATGAAGAAAGCAAAAGTACGTAAAACCTATCTCCTCATTTACATCARGGGAACCGCTAAGTTTCAAAGAGCATAAAGGCCAGAGACCCGCATATAAAAGAAGTCAGCAGCTATGCTTGTAAAGAGCAACCAGCTTACAATCTAACACCTGCCTTGGAGACAACGCTCAGTGTTTAAGTGAAACTCATGCAGTTAAGTTCACAGATGAGGCAACCATCTTGCCTGAGAGAGAGATCTGTATGAGTAAAGAAAACAAGAACTGGTTGTTTACTTACTTACATGGCTTAATTACCCAAAGCCCAAACTGCTAAAACATCACAGCTACCGGTCCTGCTGAACACGAATGTAAGACTGACCGTAACGGTCACTGTGATTTGCGGCAGTTAGACTAAGCACTGTACCCTGGACAGACTACTGTGAAGCCATTTTCACTGGTGGCATATTCTATCATTTGCCACTGCAAAATGCTACTTCCGGTAGCAAATAAAGGGGAATGTTTTTTGTGATATTCCTCGTATGTTTTTCTGTGGACTGTCTCTCTAGAACTCAAAGTGTGATGAAGCAAACACAGCTGTAGAACCAAGCTCCAAGACAACATTCATTTCTTAAATAAGGCTTCTAAGGCTTTGGGAGCCAGAACATCTGTATGGAGCTATTTGGGGAGACTGGTCACTTTGCCAAGCAACTTGACAAACAGAGCCTTTGCTGTTGCTATTTTGACTCTGTGTGCACACAGGAACCCCAATGTTGCACAAGCACTCCACTGTGCCAAGCACCACATGGACAAGTAACAGATTCCTGTCAAGAGAGTCTGCAATCGAGGTGTGAGACCAGAAAAACTGGTGGACAAAACAGATGAAAAAATCTGGAGAGAGCAGGGAGGATGAGGAACAAAACCCACAAAGCTCAAAATAGAAAAGGAGAAATTACAGCTCACTGCTTTTTTAACTCCTGTCAGATATGATTTGGTGACTAAAACCTGTCATTGCCATCATAAAGATGGATATAAAAAAAAAGGTAAGGCAGCAGCTTTAGAAACATAGAAGATATGACCCAACACGGAGAACACAGGAAGTACTTCAGGACTCGGCCATCAGGATCAAAGTGGAGCTGCTGAGGAAGAGGTATAGCTCTCCAATTCCATGAACCTATCTGTACTGACCATGTCTCTGGGGAAAGTTACAGCAGCTTGGATAATGCCAACTGGGAACTTGCTTGACACAGCTGTAGTCTGGCTCAACCCTTCTGAAATGGCGCCTATACTGGCCTGGTGGCTGAGCTGCATACATGAGCTTTACAATTATTAAGTTTTTCAGAGTCACCAGGATCTGGGTTGAGGGACAGAGGCTGTGGTGTGGGCAAGCAAGTTCATCTGAATGAGAATATAGAATGCACGTGYCCTTTCCTCTCAGTTTTGCTGCTTGTTTACTTAATTAGCTCTGTTGTCTCATGATATTTAGCTATTCTTCCATATATAGTAAGTGTCTGACTGCAGAAGCAGACTGCAAGGAAGTCTGTAACAGCCTTAATGTTAGCAACACTGCTCCTCACAAATAAAAATATATCCAGGATCTATATGGATAGAGATCCTTAGTGGTGATTTTCACTATCTTCATTAGGACAGCCTTGAAGGCTCCTGAAGAAGGCAGAAAATAATCTGTGACTGCTAAAAAAATGGGTGAGAAATGTTCAGGCCTAGAGTCTGGTTTAGATTTCTAAGGCTATGTTCATTAAGAAAAAAGGAGCAGCTGAATTTTCTGAAGTAGCAGGAATCCACAAGTCACTTAAAAACTGCTGAAATCCACAGCTGTTCCTTAAAATCATTTAACATGTTTTAAGAATGAAAAGTGAGATTTAGTATGGCCAGAAAAAGGCGTGCATGGGGTAAAATACTAAAGCAAGTATGACTAACACCATTTGAAGGAGCACTTCAGTTGGTCTTGCCACATAAATATTTGCCACACCAACTAAAGATACTAGATGCCTATCACTATGTTAAACTCGCATCCTGGCTTCTTAATCTTTAAACATAACCAAATTTGCTCAAGCAGAAATTCTCCTTGAGCCACAGAACATCACATGTTCATTGAAAGTCTCACAGGAGGAAAGAATTAAGTTTTATCGCTGCTAACATTTCAACATTAATGAAAAACAATAACGTTGATTTTAGGCCGACTACAGATTACACAGTAGCAACTTCCTAGTAAAGCTTCAGTGTGCTCCATGTATTAAGTATCTATTAAAGCTACCTCTAAGGCACCTATCACAAGGATAACTCAATGTTTTACAAATTTGGTAATCAGCGTATTCTCAGCTCCTCTCTGTCTTGACTCGGTTTAACAGCTGAGGTTTCCTCCTCCTCAAACTATTTGCTTATCTCTTTACATCTATTCTACAGAAAGATATTGCAGAAGAGAGATTTTAATTAAATGGATTTATAGTTAAATCCAAAAATAGCTATAGAATCACACCGTTTGTCTCCCCATTTGAAGGATGCATCCATCAAGCAAAATGCTTCTGCCTTTAACTTCCATACCTGTAGGACGGTCGTCTGGAAAGAATTTCTCTGCGTTTCTGTGAGTCTGTGACACTGTCTACTGATTCCTGTGAATCTTCACTTTCTGCTATAGTGGAGATCTGTAAATAAGAACAGCAATTAAAATCAACAGGACACTGCCAATGTCTGCTATTTCAAGGAACTGTTCACATTATGTGAAAAACACTACAGTGCAAGTATTATATACCTGGGCAACTAACAGTAAGGACAGGCTGTTTAGTAATGGATACAGTAATGAATGACCACAGTCAGTTAGAATTCCTT
Organism: Apteryx rowi; assembly: GCF_003343035.1. Classification (NCBI taxonomy): domain Eukaryota; kingdom Metazoa; phylum Chordata; class Aves; order Apterygiformes; family Apterygidae; genus Apteryx; species Apteryx rowi. Next base: position 6,080,645 of record NW_020447419.1, on the reverse strand, counting down.
TTACAAATGAAATAGTCCTATGAGAAAATACAAATAGTAATTCCATACGCTTTTTGCTTTCCATGATTCCTTCCTTGTTTCCATCCATTTCAAGGAACCAAAGAAAGGCTGTCAATCAAGTTTAGGGAGAGAATAACTAATGCAACTTAAGATAGAAAGCAGAAGGGTTTGGAGACAAAAGAGCATAATATTTAAACTGAGAAAGATCCATTTATAAATCATTGGGTGAATATGGGAACTGCAGCAGATTTTTGTATTTTGGGCTTTGATGCCATGTTACAGAGAGACTGCCTTCTCTTTTGGGAAATTGGCAGGAAAATATCATACCTGAAGATGCTAACAAAATTCTGCAGTGCTGTAATTCTGAACATCTGTGCTAAAAACACTTACAAAGATTTATGTAGGAAAGCTCAAATGTTTGTATCAATCATACTTCAATAATTTGAAATGCTAAAAATGTAAAAAATATCTCCAATATATAAACACAGGGATTTTTTTTTTCCCAAACAGCTCATACTACAAATATACAAAAGCTAATGAAACAGTAAATAGCTAAAGGTCTATGTGAGAAACAGAGCTTGTAGTCTGACATTTTGTGCACTACTGAGAGGATTCCTAAAGGCTCAAAACCTTGCCAGTGCCTGAGTCTCACAACTATAACATGGAGGGCTTGGATAGATCCAAGGCTGGCTGCGAACTGCCAGGCTCTGAATACCACAGCATTCCAAACACGCTCTTGCTTTGCATTGTGTCAGGTGAATTCCAAACATGATTTCATTATCAGTCTCTTATCTTCCACCCCTGGCTAGTAACTTGTGCACTTCTCTGAAAACTGCTCACCTCCAATAGCTTTAAACTCTAAACTTTTGACTCCAGTGGCTGAGGAGGGTAGGGCCTGCCAGAAACTCAGAACTAAAGCTGACAAGGAGTAAACAAAGATTATTATCAGAATGACCTAGTTTTAAATTATGCATCACTTACTTTTAAGAATAATACCCAGCTAAATATCTGTATCAAATAATCACAATGGCTAGCTTTTAAAATTAACTTTTTTTTGAGCTCAGTGTACTAATAGCAAAGGCATGATGTACAGTATTTGTCCCGTGTAGCGGTTGTATCTTAAACATTTTCTGATTCTGTGTTCAATAATGCTGGACTTAGTGGTTCCAAAGCAAAAAAACATAAAAAGGTTACAGATTTTAAGGATTACGGACTACTTTTCTCCTAAGTCTTTAAACAGTCTCTTCACTCATTCTTTCATTATCTGTCTTGGTTTGCAGAAAAAACAATTAATTACTAAGGTTTTACAAAGCAAACAACATTCAACAGGCAATTTTAAAATCACTTTTATGAGGGGACTGACAGGTATGTGTTAAGGTCCATTAACATACAGACATGCGTTTGTAAACCAAGGCAAATGTTTTCTAAGAAGCAAAGACTCTCATCCCAGTACATTAGCTTCATGAATAATTAAAAAAACACATTTTCTAAAATCCCTTTTGTGCACTTCAGAGCTAATAATATGAATTCTTACAAGTCAATAAAGATGTATAAAAACACAGCAGAGAGAGAAGTATGGAAATACAGTAAGAAAAACCATCAGTTGTTAAACTCACCAACTAAGTTCTAGAGGGAAATGAAACTCAGCATGTATGGAAATGAAAAGTGGTTAAACCAGAATAGAAAAAAGTCACAGAGTAGCAAATACTGTGCAGATTTTGCCTTCAACATGCTCTTTAAGTTTATTTATATATATATATATATATATATATATATTTAAAGAACACAATCCACACACAAGCACATGAGAAACCAGGGTACGGGCAGGTCCCTTGAGAACGCCCAGTTTACATATCAGGCAGAGTCCTTCCGTAAGTACCTGAACTGTCTGGACCTGGGGAGACTGAATAACTGATGGCTGAGCAGCCTGAATTACTCCGTGGACTTGAACTGTCTGCCCATTGGGCAGCTGAACTAAGGTCACCGTGGGTGCAGAAGACGTTGCATGAGCTGCCGGCATAGATACCTGCAAAACACAGACAGGGAGCATAAATTAGGTTATTGCATTGTTCTTAGTTCGCTATCAGGAACATTTTTTGGTGAAAGAATTACATCTCTTCTTCTAGACACCAGTTAGCTGACCCAAATGTTTCAGCGCAATACAAAAACCCCTGAAATGCCTAAGCCCAACATTTGACCTACTTTACAGATTAATCTAATGCAGAATTTATGCAGGCTCAAAACATTGCTTGTAAAACCACTGCCAAGAAATGCAAGAATCACAACTGCCTTTATTTTGAGGTAACCTAATAAAAAACATTATTAAACTTCTCTTACCTCAGTTAAATATTGCTAGGACTTGGGTGTACTCCTACAGACACTGCTGAAAAAAAGTCAGAAACATATGGGAGTGGAGCCATTTTTGTCCTCACTCAAGAAAATGCAAAATGTTTGCCAGATGTAAGAAGTTAAAATTTTTAGGGAGTCATATCTTTCAGACTTATTAGAGAATAAAGTCAAGTAGCTGGCAAAGCCCATTTGAAAAAGAAAACTCACCATATGTTCAGACAGGAAAAATGTGGGTTTTCAATGGAAACAAACCGTTTCCAAGCAGTTATTTTAGTTCAGTATAACAGGGCAACACAAACTCTAGTCCTAGAGTTATTTTATTTCTATGAGGAAAAATGGCCCAAGTTTTAAAATTTCAGTTCCTAAATGAAGCTTTATTTCTACAGCACAGATCTCTAGGCATAGTGGCTATGCCAACAGTGATACACAAACTACTTCAGCGTGGTACATTAACACTGTGTGCACCACCACACGCATCCTGTGAAAGAGCTCAGACTCGGAGGACAGAGATGCCCAAACAGAGCTGTCTGCTCCGAGCAGGGAAGTCTCACTTCTTTGCTGTGGCAGGTCACAAGGACTATTATGGGGCCACTCAAGGGCCACATGCCAAGCTGGTTGGGCAGCTGCTCTGTTGCACATCTGGGAGTCAGCAACTGTCCCGTGATAAAATGCACATGTGCACTGCTGAAGGGCTCCTGAAATGTACAGTGATGTGAGGGTGCCGTACCAGCTCACGTGGCCCGTGGCTTGCTCCTGACTCGCAGTCACGGCCCTCAGCAAAGGACTGCAGGCGTGTATGAGCTGCTTATTGCAGACCACAGCCAGGTCATGGGTCACTGACTTGCCAGCCTTCTCCTAGACACTCAAGTTTGAAAAATGTAATAATCTTCCAACATTTAATGGCAGTTTCAAGAAGGTTGATCCATCTGGCTACAATGCAAGAGGGGGCTGTACTGCTGTACTCCCTAAAGTCAAAGAAGTGCTATATACAGAATGCAGAAGTAAACCCTCTTCTGTCCTAACGAACACGTGGTTCTCAAAAGACTGCAATGGATGATCTCTGAATTTCCATAAACATCAGTCATTTACAAAGAAATCTTGCTTAACAAGAAAATTAAGGGGAATTACATGTAGGCCCCTCTCCTCCACAGCTATCCCTCCCTAATCCACCGATCTGTCTTTGCCTTTACCTTCCTCTTCCATGAAGCTGGCTGCAGCATCATGCAGCAGTACTTAACTCACATCTGCACCTGAGAGAAACTGGGACTGAGACTAGCATCAACACAGTCTCTTCTGGCAAATTATATTCCTTCACAAAGTGACCTTTTTATAATACATGTCTGACTAAACAATCCTTGGCAATGACAGCAAAGCTGATCAACTGAAGGCTACTTTGCGGTTGAACTAAGCCAACAGCAGAGTGTAACTTCCGCAGATGTCTCTGACTCATACCTTGTGGAACTGGAACAAGTTTCCTTTTGACTCTGAAAACTACCCTGAACTCACTAAAAATGCAACAATTAAACTAAGGTTACAAAGAGGGTCACCTCCCTCCGTACAAGAGACAAAGAAAAAATTAATTGATATAATCATTTATTTAGATTTTCCTAAGCTTCTGAGGGCACTCTCTAATGCCAAACACAGCCTCTCCACATATTAAAAATATTGTAATAACATAACAGTGATGTAAACAAGACAAGGAATTACATTTGGACTGTGGTATCACCTCCACAAAGAACACAAAGCCTGGGAAATTGCTAAGGTGCAAATAACACAGTGAATGACAGCAGGGGAAACTGGGGAAAATATTACTTCTTTATTTGTAGTTCACATGGACTTTAACATAGCTATGCAGAATCCCACCTCTTTTTCTTACCCAGATAAAATTCTCATTCAAGTGCCATGGTAACTTTGCCTGAGTAAAGTGCATTCAATCTACTACATACCTGTAAGTTTTGCTACCTGGAGATTAGTATGTTAGGATATGAATTTAAAACACGCTGGCTTCTCGGCACTAAATCTTAACACACACCAAGTAAAAAGCAGCTTACTGGTTTTGCAAGAGAAATAAACTACTTCCACTTAGTTCACACTGAAGTGTTATTCACACCACCTACATCCTGTGCCGAAGTTAGACAGTGAAAAAACTGCCCAGAGAGGCAAGCTGGTGCAGGCCAGCTGGTGGCCTGTAAAATCATACTGAAGCTCACTGAATGCAAATTGCCCTGTGCATTTCAACAGTTTCACTCTTCGTACTATCACTTGAATAGAAGGGAGCTAGCTCTGGTTTATTGAAAGGTGTCATGACTTTTTAAAGGCATAATTAATAAAATTATAAGCTATTAAATAATCATGCAATTTAAAAGACATTAAATTCCTCAGAGTATGTGATCTAAAAAATAGTTTGTGCTGTGAGAGCTGCAAATAGTTTTTGAATGAAATGATTACAGAAGAGAGCGTGAAGAGATTCTGCACTCATTTACACAATGGAGTTGCTTCTTCCAACCATCAGTGTATTCAAGAATGAAACTGGGTTCCAAAATAGAGATGTAGCTAGGATTGTATAATATTTTATCTCTCCAAAATAATTTGGGGTTAATAAATGATCTACTACTGTCTCACTAAATAGCAAACAATTCTGTGAAATTTAGGAGATAATAGCATAACATGAGCAGTCAGATGTCATACTTGCTTATAATGCTTATAATATTCATCCCATCTGACAGCTCTTGTATTTACTACATTATTTACCTACATTTTCACTTTGTTTTCTTCAGAATTAGACACTTTGTTATAGACTAGTTTCTAATAGAAAAGACAACAGCCAAACAATCCAGTCGATATAAAAAATACAGTAAATTACAAGTTTTGAAAAAATACCTTTCAATGGGATGGTTGCAGGAAAGAATGCTAGAAATATTTTAAATAATTCATTATTCTTTAAAATTCCACAGTTTACACACATACAGTTCTTCAGAACTAGAACAGCCTAGTGTGATGGGAAGTCAAAAATCTCTACCGCTATACAAATGTGAAAATAAAAATTAAAGGAACTACACACAGCACCTGTTTTAGAATCACATCAATGGAACCTCCTCTCAGGCTCACAAGCAGACATCGTCCTTCTTAAAAAAATTATCCAATACATAGAACTTTTATACCAAATCACTTTATACCTGGGCTAATGTTGCAATCTGTGGTTGTGCCTGTACTGTCATCTGTTGGGTTTCTGCCTCTGTAACGGCTGCATCTCCGCTCTGCTGGTTCTCTGCTCCAGATTCCATGGTCATTTAGTTACCTACAATCACAATATTTGTCATAAGTCTTTGTTGGGATGCAATTTTATAATTCTTGGTGGATCTGGTAGCAATCACTGCAGCTGAACTCCCATTACTACATATTATTTTCACTTGCTTATTAAAATGTTGCCAAACTACTAAGCATTTAGGCAAAACTCTTCATGGCATGTGTCTGCCTCAGGTTGATTTTTCTGTGTGTAATGTTTCCACAAAAACAGGTCCAGTCTCATCCAACACTGAGATCACAAAAAAATGTGTTTTGCTTATCATAAAAAAATTGTTTGAGAAATTTTACTATGACAATCTAGTACTTTCATAATTTGAAATAGTGACTTGCATTTTGTCAGGAAGGGCACTGTCTCAGTGCCATAGTTAGGTCTTAGAAGCCTCCCCTGCCGTAGCTCTCCTCCTCCAACTGTAGTTTGCAGATAATCAATAGCAATTTTTTTTGTGTTGAGCACTTCGTTTTCAGTGTCTTCAGTCTGAACTAAATATGCAGCATCTCCATTCAAATTCTTTCCATAATTGGACTGTGCATGGGCCTACATTACAGCAACTTAGTCTCTTCTATTCCGTGTTTATAAAATCAGTATAAACAATGCTGGAAGCCATTTCTAGATGAACTTTACTGTGAATAATTATCTTTCTATTAAGAGGTATATAGTAGGTTTTCATGGCCTAAGTTTTGTATCCTACATAGCTCCTGATACATTTTTATTTTTAAGTGATAGCTAAGTAAGTCTAGATCACCAGAACATAAAATTCTATAAAAAGAGGTTGCATAACTTCCAAAAACAAGCATGTAGGCAGAGTGTAATGAATGTGAAATTCTGCACTGATCTGTGAAAATTACTTTCCAGTCTTCTTTAGATACTGATATGAAAGTATTTAATATGTAAGAAAGAACTTCGAAATATAGGGAAATCTCCCAAACGGTGATACAGCAATACCACTGTAATATACAATACTAAATATACAGAACACCAAATACCAAAAATACTAAGAATGGGTATTACCTCCATATCCATAATACTAATCTCGCATGCTGCTCTGTGCTGCCCAATCTACTCATTTTTCTGCCTACCCGGAGCCACCACACCTCTCCTCAGCGCTGGGGCAAAAACAACCAGCAGAGCCTCTCTGCTTTAGGAAAGAGCCTAGAGGCAGAGCACACTCACATCTGTAGGAAGGTGGAAAGGAGAAGAAATCCCCGCTCCTTGCTGAACCTTAGTGGCCCACCGAGGAAACAACTTAAAAAGTGTCAATATGTGTGATAGTGCCAGGACCACCACACGATCACTGCAGGCAGCCCTAGCACTCTGTGTGAAGAAAACCAACCAGTTCTTAAGAACGACAGAACATTTCCTTTTAAACACAAAGTTGAGGAAACTTCCATTTCGGTACAGACTGTACTTTAAGATAATATTGGAAAAAGAATACTCTTTGAAGATGTGTATTATACAAAACAGTAGAGTCACACTTTATCCCCGAGAATAATCTGAAATTTCTGTCTTACAGTAAGTACCAATCAACAGATATGAAACAGCATTTCAAAGGAGTATCTGCATCTAACATAAAAAGAGAGCAAATCAACATATATAAACCAAAATCTACACAACCTACTATTAAAGGTGTCCAAATCAGTGTGTGTGCGTGCGTGTGTGTGCATGTGTGTGCATGTGGTAACACTGAAATGTTGAAGTACCAAGGATTTACTTCCAACAACAGTTTGGAAATTCTTATGAAATGTAYGAAAATAATTAAACTCAGCCTATCCTTAAAACAAACGGACAAACTACACATTTTTTGGAAAAAAGCAAGTTAAATTCTTCTAAGCACCTGGAGTTTTGTTCTGTCTCTCACTGTTGCCATGATTATGTTTCACATAAAACAGGTATTACTCTTGACAAATGCTCACAGATACACAGTATCTGTATGTGTACACTGGTAATCTGGCCATGTAAGAAATTCATTGTAGACTCACTGAATTTTAAGTAGTTTGTAAATTATAATTTTTATAAGAATTTCAAGACTAGCCTGTGGCCATGCCAACATTACAACCCTATTCTTTCTTACAGTACCAAGAATCTTTTCCCCACTACATTTCATCTCCCAGAAAGCCGCAACTTCACAAAAGTAATCCCCTGCACTGTTACTAACATGCATTACCAAACTATGCCTAAAGACTTCATTAATGACACCTAAGTGGTTTTCTATACCAACCTTGATGCATGAACTATATTTTAACACTCTTAGTCATTCATGATATATACCCAACTTTTTCTGAGTAACATGCAATCTCAAGGTGCAAACTACAAACCATATTGCTGTAGCTTTCCCTTTGATTTTTACCATTTTTAATAAGGAGCAGTTTTATTACTTTTTTGGGTGTATCAGCCAGTCCCTTAAAGGTAAGCAAATGGACAACTTTCTCCCAATCCTGCATATGTATTGTGGTGCCTCCAGGCGAAAGACTACCTCTTCAGAACCATTCTGGGGGAACAGGCAGATCTGTGCAGCAGCAGCAGCTCCCAGCCAATATCAAAACGGAGTTAAAAAAAAATAAAATTCCTGGCTATGAATTCAAATATGTTGCGAAACAGATAATGCTTTTGTTTTCTGATAGAAATTTGTGACTCAAGTGTGGAGTCAATTGCTAAACAAATGGGATTAGAAACACATGAAATGTGCAACTGGAGTGTCTCAAATCACGTATTTAGCAATGTTCACACAGGTAAACTGTGCCAAATTCCTGACAATAAATGGAAATGTTTTCCGAGGAAGAATTTCCCATCTTCTTATGCATTGTTCAGCAAAGCACCTAAAACTGGAACATTATATTGTATCAACACCTCTGATTTTACAAGCTTGATTTCTATGCTTGTATTATTTTTTGCATATATAATATCAGCATATGCATTATCTGTTGGAAGTGCTCCCTCCTCTAGAATGCCAGCATTTGGGAAAACAACTGTCAAGGTGACTTGCAAACATCCCCATGGAACCTCCCCACAGCATACAGTAAAGCACCAAATAATGCAGGAAGCTGCCTGCAAGACTTTGACTCTTGACACACGCAGTTTAAGTGAGTTTCCAATGTGACTTGCAGGTCTTTTGGTACAGGTGCTTACTCTTGTGTTATTTGCACAAGTGCCAACCCTTAGATCCCTTCAAAGCTCTCGTGTCGCCCCGAGGCCAGACARGCTGTGCTGGTGGGACACCCCAGGCAGTCTTGTGTTTGTGTCGGCGCTCAGACTTGCATCCTTTCGCTCCTCCTGCCCCATGCATGGGGGCCTGTCCTGGCCCCCTTGCACCGGTTTCCCCGGCAGTCACCACTCTGGAGTTCTTCACTGGAGCCGGGGATATCACGGCTTCCTGGTGGGAATGCGAGTTTGGGGCCAGCGAGGGCTATGGAGGAAGTGGGAGCACACTTTCTTCCTCGCTGGACACCTGCTCATGCCTCCCTGCTTCTACGCTACTTACCAAGTTGTTAAAAGAGGATACGCATTCCCACTTCGAGAAGAAGTTAGCAGTTGCTATAGGTAATTTTGAACAAAGCATTCTTAATAAAAATAACTAAAAAACTAGTTAGCTATTAACAACAAGAGTTGACACACACAAGAATCTGCTTGCCTAAAATATCCCAGGTATGAACACCAAATACAGGTAAAAAGGATGACAAGATTAGTTAGTTAGAGACAGTTTAACTTATCGCTTTTATCTAATTTACAGCTTTCTTTAACAGTTCAAAAGAATTAGCATTACTTAATATGCTTACTAATATAAGTTACTCAAAACTCCAGAGGTAAGCAGCCAAACAGCAAAACTTTCAGCTGACACCAAATAACTGGTTTTAGTCAAACCAGTACCGGAAAAGAAGTTCAGCAGAAGCTAACTACCCACACTAGATGAATTTACAACATGACAGCAGAAGATGGATGCTAATAAATATGAACAGTTGCACAGTGCATGGAAAATTCATAACTACACACTGTAAGGAAATCTAAGTAGAACTGCAGCGTTAATTGCATGAATTTGGGAAAGGGGGCTGGGCACTACTGCAAGAGAGTTCACTGACTTCAACTTAACATGCACCTGTGATAGGAAAAGCTAAAATGTTAGAATGCAAAAGTAGTGAGATAGTGAACAATGTTTAAAAATTATGGTATTTGTATAGAGAACCCTACATCATCAGCTGGATACAGTGTAGAGGCAGGGACCCCATTGAAAAAATGGATTCTGTGGAATTTGGGTGTTCAGAAAAAGAAAGCACTTGAGGTAATGAAAACCCTTTGTATATAGACAGGAAAGAATTGTGTTATTTACCTCAGAAAGAAGTGCTTCAAACATTAAAAACGTATCTAAATTAGTAAAAAGGAAAGCAAACTGGAAACTTTCGCTTTCTCAACATAATAGTGAAGTTCAAAGGTGGCAAATTTAAAACTGCCAAAAGTATAAAAAATAGAAGTGTATAAACCTCTATTTTGAAAAACAATGAAAAACTGATCCTTCACATACTGCACAGACACTACAGATATGGTAACCCCTATAATCTACATTAATTAAAGCAAGCATCAATGCTGTGTATTCAGRGCATGAGTAGAGTTATTTCTCCTCCCAACTGCTTACTGAACCTGGAAGATACAACTCTGTCTTCCCACACTTTTCATATCAACATCATCCTCCCTCCTTAATACCCACCTATCCATACTTCTTTGGTCTCCCTGGGTGTTCTCACTTCTTTTAGTACCTCTCATCTCAAATATCCCTATAAACACCAGCATCCCTCCTGAACATTACACTCCACTCCTCCTTGGTTTCTCTCTACCTCTTTTTCCCAGGGACTTTAGCTCACACAAACCACAGAGCTTTCCTGCTCTGCAGACAAAGTTGGATTTTTGTTTCCCAGGATGAGACTAAAGAAAAAAGCTGAAGGTCCTTTCCCAAACACTGCTAAATCCAAGAACCAAAACACATTGCTGTGGCTGTTATGGCAGATGACGTAACCATCCATCCACTTTCATACCTGAAGGAGGTCTGAAATGCCCCAAAGCTTTTTGTATTCTTCAGTTGTGTCAGTTGGCCTAACAAAATGTAATACCTCTCCCTGCAAGCCTTTCTTTTCTTTAATCCTGACATGGCAACAATTCACTGTTAACTTGTATATGGATCATTATTAGCCATCAAAAGTAGCCACCCTTTGAGGCAATATGGTTCAGTTTACACCTCTGTTACTGTCACAGATTGTTCCCTAACAAGCATGGCTTTACTAAGTTACACCCTTTGCAACTCTTTAAGGGCTCTTCCTCCTCCACAGCTGGATGGGGACTTCTGATTTTATTTTATTAGAAGTACACGCCCAGACTTTGAAGAACAACATAAGAACCTCCAAAAGCAGTACAGATCAGAGACTCAACAAACCCTAGACCCCTTTTGAGCCCACTGTGCGCCATATAAGCTAGTCATCCACTCACCCTGACATCACCTACAAAAGCCATCTTCATTGCCACATTCGTTTCCTGATCCAGTTCAATATGTAGCCACTCAAATGCTCACGGCAACTAAGTGCCAGGGCAGAGAGGGGCTTGAAGGAGGTCAAATAGCTTCTTCCAGTGGAAGCATCATKTTTACTTATTTACAGTGTAAGAACACTAACTGCTTCAATATTCAGTTCTGTTGAATTTCTGTGGATTAAGCTAGAACTGTATTTTCTGTTTTGCCATAATGCACTTAGAGCCTAAGAGGTGTATGCGTTTAAAAATACATATATTTGACTAGCTTCTACATTAGAAATGTCTCTTCTAAATGCATTATCGGAAAACTAGCCTGTTTTTTCATCTGACTCTAAGTGCAGAACTCAGGAATCCAAAGAAGGGCTGAACACCTTTGAATATTTAAAAGTCCTCAGCAGTCCAATTCAGCTGTTCCACATTGGATAAAATCTTGTTAAAGGCTCATAAGGAAGTCTCTTTCAAGGAAGAAGCGGGAAAGGCCTATTCTGCAAATCGCAGTCTACCAAAGTTCTCCAATAAAAAGGAAGATTCCTCAAATAATTCCTTCCTTCCCTGAAAAAAATCTTTAAACAGTGGTAGCTACAAAGAGAGAAAGCTAAATGTACTAAAAAGATTACATTATTTCATAAAGCACTTTCCTTTTACATTGACATTTTACAGCTTCTTGTTCTGAATCTGTGTGGACTTCATTTTGCCCCCTTCTGTGTTCTATTCATGCTAATATATTTGGTAACCTCAGCATGAGATCAATTCAAGGATGTTCAAACAGGAAAATAAGTATGATAGTAGTTTTTAGTTTTTGGCAGTTTGACATCAATGCCATGTAACTATATGAATGCTGTGCGTACACCACTCCTGGTTTCACTGGCTGTTCAGAGTTTTGGAAAGCCATGCCAAAGTGCGGAGGTAACATCTGTTTCTCAAGCCGTGCTTACTAAGTTCTGTATTCTGATTTATTCATAGCAGGCATATCAGTACAATTGCTCAGAAAGCAAATACAACTCCACAGTCTGAAGTTCCAGGAATTCAACTCACTCCGTGTTTACTATAYGTGGCTTTACAAAGCCACAGATCCATCATGAAAGCACTGAAAAGGTCATCAAACACTACTCTTGTATGCTATTATTTGTTTTCACCTTTTCAATGTAATTGCTAAGGACATTCACATGAAATCTGTAAACATTTCCTCTGTTACCTTGCAGCAGGACAGTCCTTTCAGCAGTGACGGAACAGCAGCTTTATGAATTCCATTCAACGATTGCCAGACTGGAAATGTTCAAAGACAAGTAATTTTATTTACAGCTAATACACGGAACTCCAAATAACTAGTAATAAATGCTCTGCAGGACAAGACAGGCCCATAATTATCTCCCTCTGTCTCTAATGAGTATGGTGGATTGGCACAGGAATTGCAATTTATACCAGTTTCACTGTCACCCTAAGCCAGCACTGCCATTGCCCCGTTTCCTCCTGCCCTGCTCTCTCCTTGGTGACAACAGACTGTGTTCCATGCTGTCAACACAGCTTAGTTTGTCGATTCCTGTTAAAATTACCTTTTACCACATTAGTTCCCTGAACCAGTTCACCACGAAGCCGCTCAGTGTTTATGCCAGCCTCAGGGCTGGGCAGTGCAGGGGCTGGGGAAATAGCTTCCTTCAGTGTCATGGCTTGAGGTGTAAGTAAAAGAATTGCCTCATTAACCAGCTCTGTTGAAAATGCCTGAAATGGAGATGATTCCTCAGATTATGTGCATTCAAACGTGACAACCAGCCAGGCAAACTGGAGAATAAAAAAATGGAAAAATTCCTTCACTGAAATTAAAATATCTGGTATCGAATTTACAAGAAAAAATAAATCTCACTTTAAAGAGACCTTATACAAAGTAGAATTAAACTATCAGCTTAATTGAATACCTGTAGTCCCACTTCTGTCTACATCAACATGATGTTCAGAGAAGTGTCTGAAAACGCTCTGTTGATTGAACATACACTGTAACAGCCAAAGAAAGTGACGATAACAATTTATTTTCACGTCTATTTGCATACAGTTCACAGAAGAAATGCAATCAGGAACCTTGATTATGCCCAAGAAACTTTTCTGGCTCATGATGGAAACTTGTTGGGAGAAACATATGTTCCCAGTCAAACTTCTAGGGCAGTTATGGCTACACTTCCAATATCAATGAAAATTTCTCACGCTTAACAGACTTAGGTATCTAAATGACTAAAGTAATGGAACAAATTATTTGGTTTACAGTTGTCTGCCTGCTCAATCTCCCTTTCACAAAAGGAAAAGCAGCGTCAGATTTTAAAACAAGAGCAGGAGACCTAAAACCTGATCTCAGAGCTACAGAGTAGAGCGCTCATATCAGAGATCATTTCTAGGTTTTATTTTTTTATTAGCAGCAGCACAGTAAAGCTGACATTTCCCAGGAAGAAGGTGAATCAATATGCTCACATGCAGGACGTATAAATGAATGTTGCTTGAACATTCTTCACCACTGGATTTTCTTGATTTGATTCTACACTGCTGGCATTGTACTAATAACTACATCTTCTGCCTTCAAGCTTTCTAAAAGGAAAAGAAAATCTGACAGTAATTAACTGCAATTTATTTCCTGTATCACAGATCTGATGAATGTAAGAGTATCCAGCAAGTACTTGTATATGTACAGAATTTAATTTAAGTTTAATCTATACTGCTTTACCTCACTCAATATGGAGTCATCRAGGGATCTAACCAAATCACAATCATTCTCTTCAAGAATCTGAACTGGGCACTAAACATAAAGGTGATCCCCCCCCCCCCAAAATCCTACATATTTCAATTCAACTGATAATACAACCTTCCCCCCACCCCCCGCCATTTCCTATTTAAACTACAATACCTTACCTAATGGCCAGTATAGGTCTTTTCTGAATTCACCAGTTTGCCAAGGAGCCCTCTAGAAGGTGTGGGGAGGAGACCAGARCAAGTATTTCCTAAGACATTTCCACTGAAAAACAAGCAAATGCCTCTCCACTGTCCTGTCGCCTTCATATTCAGAAATTCCCTCCAAATACTGTCAGACTAAAACGAATGAAAAAACAAATCCCAGAAAGGCTGTAAAGTTGTTTGGTAACTATTATTATTATTGAAGACACAATCCATAAATATACTGTATTTAGAAATGTTTCACCCTCACACTGAATGCACTTAGGGTACTAAAAGACTAATTCATGTGCTTTGATTATGTATATGATCCATAATATGAAAGAAATGTGTTAACTAGTAATAAATACCTCTAGTAAATGTGTAGAAAACAAAAACCAAAACCAAAACCCACTTCCAAAAGATGTCTGCAAACTGAAATTTTGGAGAAAACAGATTTTTAAGGGTGTACTGGACAGTATATACAAACTATTCACAGAGACTTCAGAAGAACTTGCTTGTTTCTAAGAATTTAGCACATCTTATAGTTCTTATACATTTGTTGCCAATTTCTTCTCTATTTATAGTGTATTTACAATCAAATTGACCGCAGTTTATTACTGCAGCTTACCATCTTTTCTCTGACTTTTTTTAAATATAAAAAGCACTTCATCTGCACCCTATAGTGATTTCTTCTAATTCCTACTAACTGTAGAAGTTTTCATCTAACAAAAATTAAACCATGTAAAAAATATCAAAGTATACACCTTTTTTCTCCATGTGTCCACTGAAAGCACTGTGGCTCACTTTGCTCTGTGCAGCTGTTGGTAACTCAATAAAAATCGCAAAAACTACATCTGAACAGTATCATTCGTATGCAGACATTTTTAACATAACGTAAAATATAGGCGTCAGATGATTTTTATGACAGCATTCGGGAGCTGATCCTCCCAGTGAATATATCATCAACTCAAGTTCTTTGCAATTGGTACAGGCCTAGTAAATTGACAATCCTGTTCAGCATAGCTGCTGGTGACTAGGTTTGATTTCTGGTCCCAATTCTCCTTTTATCTTTGTCCAAACAATAGTAGGTGGAAAAGTGAGGAATGAAGACTTCATGAGATTTGAAGTTGTGACCTCTCAACACAACTGACTGTAGTGACACGAAGCCAGATATGTCTCACATTTGCACTTCAACATCTGGTGCTAAACTGCAACAAAGTCTAGTATGATGGCAGTTTTTAATAAAACAAAAGGAAGAGATGATTGTATCTGTACTAAAATGAGTGAGAAAACTGTTTTATGACTTCAAAAGGCAGTCTCTAAGATGCTATTAGATGCTTAGTAGTAGTGCTCACTTCTGCAAACAGCAGGTATGTTCATATAGAGGGGTGGGGACTACATCTGCTCAGTCCGTGGTCCAAGCTGGCTGGACATGAACCAACTCCAGTCTAAAAGCCATGCAGTGTATTAATGTAGCCTGAACCCAAGTAATGCGAGTATAGCAATGGGTATAACAAACTAACATCTCTGTTCTGTTAATCCGGCACTGTGCCTGAGCTAGTAAACCCTGCCTCTTAGCAAGGATTATCAGCTCAGGCTACGTGCCACACTAAAGCAGCTTCATGACTCCTGCATAAGGAGGTGGGTTGCACCTGGCTGGCTCTGTGAGCACTTCACAGATAGTGCTCTGSTAGCACCCAGCCATCTAGATATGCCCTATAATTTATCCTGTTGTGCTGTTCACCAAGAAGAGGCATGTTTTGGGCGACCTCCTTTCATAGCATATACTAGCATTTGAAGGTCTTCCGGCAGGAAGAGCTAAGGCAATCCAGAATCACAGAAAGCAAAGAGCCAATTCTGCAAATGGACAGATACCTCCTCCCTCCCCAGTGAGGGGGAGAACATGGGAGATGATGTCAGAGAAGAGGACTGTGTCCACAGTGGCATTTGGAGCAGAAAATGATGCCAAGGCAGCAAGGTTACGACCCATTGAAGGCGGTATGCATGTTCCTTTTTTCCACTGTGCAAACCTGTCAGAACTTGAGATTTCCTCTTGACCTGTGTCACAGTTATTCAAATAGGTATCTGCCTTTCTCCTTACGTATTTCTGTCTTGCAACCTTTTACTGTCCCATCAGTCTTTCTGGCAGAATAYGTCCCACCTAACTGCTCAAGAAATATTTGAAAACATTTTGCCACGTTGTAAGGATYTTTGTCCAGGAGCCATGCAACCTTTACACATCCCAGTTCAGAGGCATGAGCTGGAGGAACTGCTGCAATCCCAAATCCATGGTAATGTAAAATTCTGTAGGGARAGACTCAGTACATATTTGCACTGAGTGAATGGTCATCTCTTAGGTGGGGAAACTACTGAAACTTGCACTTGACAATTATAGGAGCAACGACTGACTGCTCAACAGAGCTACTGTCCTAGGAGTGAATTAGAGGGACTATGATGTATTTGGGTCAAACCAAGGACATTTAATAACAATGTCTCCTGCATAAACTTTGCTATATATAGGTAGCACAGACATTCACATATTCTGGATCACCGGGTCCATGGCAAATTGGTTAGGTAAAAAAAGGTAAGGCTACTTTTAAAATTCTACAGAAGATCACCTAGCTCTCTTTGCTGCCTGGAGCAGAACAAGAACAGCTTCTTAAAAAAACACAGTGCATTACACAGACTCACAGAGTCTAGTTAACCTGAACGCTCCAAGCCCAAGGGCCGTGAACAAAACATATGGTAATCTTGCAGCTCTAACAGAGAAAATCACCTCAATATGGGTGTTTCCTTAATCATAAGTTTAAATTAGGTATCAGGTGTGATTTAGTGGAAGCATATGTAGGAATGCTACAAAAACAGATATTCATAGAAACACACGTTTATTATTACCTGAAATCTTTCAATTCCAAAGTAATTCATTTCTAGAGTCTAGATTAATTTTACAATATGAAAATACATCATACTCTTCACAGGTATAGAATACTGTACTGTAAGAGCAGACTGAAAGTTCTGAGAGATTACACTGATTGAAGATGACATTCTAATGTGAGTGCAAATTTGTATTTTGAAACCGCATCCTCTAGAAAGTCCCAGAAATTCTGGAATAAATAAAATGTTTCCTTTCCCTTCCTTTTATGAGGGAGGGCAACTCTCAGTATTTAACACTGTTCATTCAGTCCCTTATAACATTACATTAGATACCTGAATTTCATCACTCACTTGTCTTGTTCCTGTAAAAACAGAATAAAACCAAAAGCCTGGGGTTTGGATGCTGTAGGCCACCTCAGCAAAATACTGCAGATTGCAAAGGGTCTGATGTTGAAATTCCAAAGTGATAAAGACTACACTTGTTCTCATATCATTCTGCGGTTTTAGAGAACTATCAAGTCAGTTAAGAAATTCAGGGCAAGTACATCAAATTTTAGGCGATATCAACAGTATAATTAAATGTGACAAGAGAATTTTATGTAACAATTTTTGTCTGTGCTGTGATTTCGTCTATTGACAAGAAGGTACAGCTTTATTTGAATGTTTCTAACCCACTTCTGAATGTCAGTGGCTAAAGAAATCATGCATAAAAAAAATGCTTCTTCATATATTTATGCTGCAGGTTTATAGGCATAAACTATATAAAAAACCACTGTTCATTCTGTTTGATGCTTGGAACATATATAGTATTTCTACAGTTCAACCCACAGGGTAAGAACATGAAGTTATATAACTTGATAAATATTGAAAAATCTTGTTTAAAAAACCTTTAAAGAGTTCAGAAAGAAAACACAACAAAATGGATGTTTCAGATTAATGTTTTCACTCTTTTATTAATGGATTACCATGAGAACTGCTCATCTGAAAATAAGATAGACTGAACTATTTATACAAGGCTGATAATTACCAGATATAAAGCCAAATGTCTGAAATGAATTCAAAATAGCCAAAATCTGCAGAGGCAACATACTTTTTGTTATCATTTAAGAGCTTTCCTTTTTAAGATACAGTAAAGAAAAACTTCTTTTTTGCTTCAGTGCTCTCATGTGAGAACTTTTTTTCAACTACTTCTATAGTTAAGAGTGCTATAGTAGCATATACCCCAGGTATGCGTAAGAAAAACAGCACCTTCTTACAAACCTCATCCTTGTCCAGCTTCTGAATACTACCTTTTCACAAAATTCTTTGCAATTTTAAAACCAAAAGGGTTGGGGCCTAAGCCACAGCTCAGACTTGAAAATATTTTAAACACAGCTATATCCTAAAATTGCTCTGGCTTATCGGTTATACTGAAAACAAAATCAGTAGTGCCTGGTCAATCAGCACAGGTCTTGAAGCAATAGCAGACACATTTATCTAACTTAATGCACCGAGATTAAATCTGTGACCCGCTCCTTCCCTGAAAAATAACCAAAACTAAACAGTGACCAAATTTTCTACTAAAATAATTTTGGCTGCTATCACCTGAGTGGATTTTGGTTTATTTTTCATGTATTTTTGTCTCAACAGTGCAGGAAGGCCTCTTAAATGAGAAAAATCTTTCCTATGCTTACCAGGCAGATCTACTGTGCATAAGTATCATCTCCATAACCACAAAAAATTTACCTTTTTTACATACTTCCGCTGGGTTTTAAGAACTGAATTAACTGTGGGCAACACAGCTGCCTTGGTGGAACAGAGATGTGACTGGCACATAACTCTGAAGGTCAGAACTATGACCCTGAGTAGGCAACGGGAGCCATCAGGGAAGCACCAGGCGTGGGAGAAAGAAACAGAATGTCTCTTGCATTAGTTTGTCGCATAAAAAAGAGAATCTCCATTTTGCTTTTTGCAGCTATGGCCTTACAAGAATTTCTGTTGGCAGCAGTGCTAGCTCAGGTTCTGCTTTCCTCCCCATCCTCTCTTTCTTATTTGTACGCTTACAACTGTCTGTTGGGCTGTGGAATAAACGGGACTAAGAAAGCAATTTGGATTATAAACAGACCAGAAAATGCAAGTTATTTTTAACCTAGACCAATTCCCTGATCCATTGCACCTCACAGCCTCCCAAACAGCTGTACCACTGCTAATGGCACAGGGACAGGAACAGAGAAAGTGAGGCAAGTCTACTTAAGCCAGGCCTGCCGTTGAAAGTAAAGTACGTCAAATCACAGACATAGTGAACGGAGAAAGAGACTGAAAAAAGCAAACATCTATGTTCTGTAATGCAATTATTACTACAGTACTGATGACTCTGCGTAAGGGGGGGGGAGGCTGAAAATGGGATGATCTTTTTTTACATAGTCAGCATTAGCTTTCTGAGGATCAGGCAGGGAGCTGCATTCTTCAAACAGCCCCATCTCTGACAAAGTAGCTGCTTTGTCACAAAAGTTCTTCCTCTGCTGAGCCCAGAATGATGTGCACTAGCTACACAATCCATGTTAACCTTATGGTCCAACATTCACGTTAATACAGGTTGAGCCACAATTATTATTTTAAAATCAGGAAGAGAGGCCAAGCTATTTATTATTCTGTCATAACATTAAAACCAAACCTAGCTCACCAGCCAGGAACCTTGTGCCAACTGTTGGGAGGGACTGACCAGATTCATACCAAGATGTTGGACCTGGACCTCTTCTGGAACTTTGTCTTTCAATTTAGGCTTGGTTAAAGACATGTTATATATAATTCTTCCCATGTGACTGGGCTCCTCACAAAGAGAAGGATTTAGTGGTTACTCTGATCCAATTTCTTGATAAGACTAAAACCTACCTTTGATGACGTGTAGCTAGTTCAACCACACAGATGTCACCAGGCTTTTAAGAAGGGGAAATTCCCCTCTCATGCATTTTTCTTCAACTGAAACACTTAGCGTGTTACAGCTTGTAGCAAAGACAAACTGACACGGCTCTGATCACCATGGACAGAGCCTAACTTTCTCTCAGAAGCAAACGTGTGCTGTAGTTCCTTGAGATGGGTGAACTGACCTAACAGCACTCTGCTGCTGAAGGGGCAAAGTTGTGTTCCTTCTTCCTTTTCCTAACATCTCACTGTGATTCTGCATCAGTGTTGGTGCTAAAAGGATCTGAATCACAAACTGATCCAACTCACTCATCCAGAAGAAAACTAACCTGTCAAAAAAAGAAAGTTTTCTCCTGGATTAGTGATCTGAACTGACTCATTAAATTATATAACAAAGACTACAGCCAGCATAAGGGACGGGCCAACACCCCACAACCAGGAGCAGGAGAGAAGGAAGATATCTGTCTTTTGAGAGCCACAATCAGTTGTATCAGCTCAGCTGAAACCACAGCAATAGACTTCTGTTGGTATTATTCTGTGGCAGGACTGCACAGTGCATACTACCCTTTTCACTTCTTCCCTCCCTTGGTATTCCCTCCTAGAATTTTCCTAGCAGCATGAAAGAGAAAAATTCCAATGAGTTTCACAAAGAGGGGCAGGAGTCCTACTTTTATAGTAACACCTTAGGCTTTTTTCAAGAGAAGCTCTCTACAGTGTATGAAGGCACAAATTTACAAACTGCTT
This sequence comes from Apteryx rowi, assembly GCF_003343035.1. NCBI lineage: Eukaryota > Metazoa > Chordata > Aves > Apterygiformes > Apterygidae > Apteryx > Apteryx rowi. The sequence goes on along the minus strand of NW_020447419.1, from coordinate 6,060,052 downwards.
GTATTCCATATCACTTGGAGGAGTGGACATGCACCACGAGAGTTTGAGGCAGGGCCAGCTAAACAGAGCCAGAGGAAGAGTCAGCAGATAAAGGCAAGGAAATGTTTTCTTTCTTTTGTTCCATAGGGTTTAAAAGATAAACAAGATGGGAAAAGATTTTACATTCAGTCCTAGAAGAGATGCAAGGGATAGTCTGCCAGCAAATTGGATTGATGTTTCAATAGCAGTAGAGAATGAGAGAAGGTTTATAGTAGCATCTACCAGAAAGATGCCTGCAACATTGGAACCAAAATGTCACAGGAGGTTGTACAGGAGCTGGAGAGATGATTAAGAAGAACGCATCTAAGGGGAGCTCAGAGAACACACACAAGAGGTTAGAAGTTAGAACTGATGAACAACAAAACAGGAGAACAGGACTGAGGATGTAAACATAACTGATAAAAAAATATACAAGATAAAAAGTGCTTAAGCCAAGTATACAAGTAGTGCAACAAATTGTATGTGTATATGGCATTGACATTTGGGAACAGCTGTTGCTCATGTTCATTTACTTACATTTAACACATGTGAAAACTTAAACTTAGATAACTGATCTTGCACCACAACAGAAAGAACTACAACAGGATCCATGTCATCCACTCCTGGTTATAAACATAGGAATAATTTAAAAAATGTATGTAGACTGCATTTTCCCATTCAGCAGCATTGCTGTTTAAACTGCTCTTATCTTCCTGCTCATTGCAGTCCCACCCCTTCCCTGATTATGCTGGTACAGCCACTGTGCAGCCATGCAGCAACCTGGGAATGGGATGAGCCAGGTGAAAAATAGTCAAGCCCCCCACCCCTCACCCCGCTGGATCATTCCAGTCAGGTTTACAGGCAGCAGCCCAAACGTTTGTGTCAGTGCAATGGAGAAGACATGAACAAATGGCCAGACGTGCAGATTGCTTAAGCCAATAATACTGTCAAAAAAARTTATGTGGAACCAGTTTCAATCTGTCAGTCAGTAGGCAAGCTTCAGGAATTCCTGGTTTTCTCAGGCTACCATACCATGCAGCTTTTATTCCTAAAGTCAGCCTCTTCTCAAGGAAAGAACTTGCTCTTTCCTAAGTTCAGAAAGCTATCTGAAAATTTTTCTTCACAAGAGGAAAACAGGACCCAGCTTTACAGTTGTTCTAAATAGGAAAAAGTAATAAAAAATTGGTGATACCTTCATCAACCAACCAAGCTACCACTGGAACAACATAGAGAGGATCAGAGATAGATTTTCACAAACCACTTGTTTGAGGGGAGGGAGGGGAGGGAAGGACAAGTGTGAAAACGTCAGAGATAGGCATTTAATGTTTCAATTTCCTGCATGGAGATAGCTTTAAAATAGTTCATTATGGGGCTTCCTGCAGCTTTGTCTGAAGTAGCTAGCACTGGCCAATCTCAGGGACCAAACTGAGAAGTAAGGAAGTCCAGAACAGCAATCATCAGGACTCATATCTTTGGAACTATTTTTACGTCTTCCACCTGATGGTCTCAGATTTATGACAAACATCAAATCTCACAATACTCTTGTGAGAAAAGCAGATATGCTTATTATCTTAAGGTGTGAAAGAAACACTGTACCTAGGCAGTTTGCTCAAAATCACTGAGAGTACCTAACCAGTAGCTAATGCTGTTTTAAACACATGTAAATATATACATAAATATATGTGTGTGTGTGTGTGTATATACATGCAGACACACACAAGTTTCCTCCAAATTCTTCACCCTCTACCCCCTTAAGAGGCTCTTCCACCATCTGCTGTTTTCTTTTCCCTCTACTCCTCACAGGATACTCTAAATCCAGCACTGCCAGAAAAAACAGCAGCAGCATGAAATGTGAAAATCCTTGTCTGCTTCCAACTGCTGCTTTACCTAGCATTCCTAAAAGAGCTACCAGACCCAAGCACATCTTCGTCTTCTCCACAGTCCTTAAGACTGTTTTATAAATGTGCAACACGGAAAGTGCAGTGCTTGTTGTCACTCACTTTTTTAATGGTGGTACAATCAAGTGGTCTAAAAGCTTAAGAATAAAGTAGGTATGAACAACTTAACAGCTGGGAGAAGTAAAAAGAAAATCATTACCCACAGAGAGTGCTCAGATTTTCATAATCACCATGAAATGTGACCACACAGACTGCAGATGAGGCAACATAGTTTTTGATTTAGAGAAAAAAAATCACTGAATCCTCACGGAACTTCAACTGTATGCAGGCAGGGCACCAGAGAGCTCAAACCAAACCCAGTAGGGTTGTTTTTGTTGACGAGGATTACTGTCATTTTCCATGAAAATAACTTTAAATTACAGGCAGAAAGCTAGCTAGGCCTTCTCACTGCAAAAAAGCCTTGAGAAGTGTGGCATGAGTAACTGATCTCCACTTGCTCCCAGAGATCCTAAAATAGAGGTGAAGTGTGAATATCCCATTTGTTTCGCATGGGTGTCAACAGAAATTCCTAGTCAGGGCCTTACCTACTACCAAAATTTGCACCTAGAGAGCTGTAGCTGCAGCTATGCAAGAAGAGGCATGTTTACTTCTTACTGCAGCAGAACAGCTACTTTCCAGATTAACATGAGCTACTACAGAATATTTTATATTTGATACCAGTACCAGCAATAGCTACGCTGGTGCAAGTTTCCAGGAAGCGACAGACTGATGACTTGACAGTCTAAATTAGTTGTTTCTAAATGTTTTGGATCTAACAGACCCCTCTCCCCTTTCAGACCCTTCCTCCTTACAGAGTAGTAGGCACCCTTATACTTTCCTTTCCCCAAAGTATGGGAAAACAACAGGCATTTAGATCAGATGTAGACCATTTACTGCAGACTCGGATACAAAGCTGAGAGTACTAATCTAAACATCAAATATTACTGGATGTTCCACCAGTGAAACTAAAAAAAAATGAAGAATTATTATACTCTAACTTCCTACATCCAAATATTTCATTTTAGGTCACCCATAAGTGATGCTTGACAAATACATTATTACCTTCCTGCTCTCTTTTCTCTCTGATCAGTGAGGATACAAAGTTTACAGGGAAATGCAGGGAATAGGTTTGATTTGAGAGTCCTCCACTCTATCATGAAATAGAATGGTTCGGGAATAAATAAAATGTTATGTTTCTAAAGCTACAAAATAATGACATGCAAAAGTTTACTGTCACATTTTTGTATTTAAAATGAAGTGAATAGTCCATCAAACCAAAAATGAATGAATTACATCAAACACTATGTTCTGTTTAATCACTATCAATGGCTACATTGCTCACTGAAGTCCACAGATGCCTATTAMTCAATTGCAACTTTAGCAACCCTCTTCTCACGTTGATATTTTTCAGAGTGAAGTGATGTAGAACACCTTGGCTTTCATTTCAACAGAAGTGGTGGAAGTGACAGAGAACAAATTTATATGCAAGAAAGGACAGGCCGATCTAGACGCTTACACAAATCACACATACCTATCTTGAATAAAAGAACGTATTTCAGGGACATCACACTTTAGAGTAAAAACCTATGTTTGATGACACAGGGAAAGGGAGAAAGCAGAATCTCAGAGTTCCAGTATTTCAAAATACAATGCTTGGTGGTCATAATGGGATTGAAAAGATATATMCAATATTTTCAAATAAGTTTCTAGTCTTTTATTTAAGAACTAGGAAACCTGTTTCCAACCCCCCCCCAAAAACAATTTTCATGATAAGTGTTATTCCAGAAGCAGAAGATTACATGTATGCATTTCAATATTTAAGGAGGATAAAAAAAAAAAGTGTTTTTGTAAGGAAAAGTCACATGACCTATAATTTTTTTTTATCCTTGTATATACTTTTGACAGGTATAAAAATCTTTGGTTAAAAATATGTTTTTAAAAAAGATTACCGGAGCGCTTTTACTTATTACTGTACACAAAGATGCAGAAACACAGGTTTTGCAAGATTAAATAGAGTCAAAATAATGTCTTCTATTCTAGACAATAAAGTGGGTGAAAAAAAGCCCCACAGTGGCAGCAGTCAAAGGCAAGGTAGGACTGGTGGAATGTGGTAAAGACAGTTTAGCTGACATTTGCTATTAAAGCACTGATGGAGGTCAAATCCTGCTCRTTTGTGCAGCACTGAAGAGTCTGTGGAAAACTGGCAAGAGCAAACCCCAAACTGAGATTTGCCGGCCATGGCCAGGCTCAAGTTCACTTTCAGTTAAAAATACTAACAGGAAAGAAACACGCTGCAGAAAGGAACCGTATCTTTGTTATGTGATCTGTGCGTTAGCCTTAGAGATCTTCCCTCCAATATGTTAACGGCACGCGGTGTTGGGTGACCGAGCAAGCTCACCGGTTCTTACAGCCTTCTGCATACGACCATGCCCCACGCTTCCAATGCGAGTAAACCACCAAAAATCAAATGCCGGCCCAAACTTCAGTGCACGGTTTTTATTAAAAACTTCTTGTTACAGAGCCTAAGGGCACGTTACAGAGCCTAGGAGCACCCCGTGTGTTTTGTTGTTGTTGGTTTTTTTCAATTGCGAGAGTTTATTTATTTTTACAGCACGCTCGGGTCGCCGGGAAGTGAAACTCTTGGGCAAGGAGGCGGCAGCGGGCGCGGGCCGGCGGCCGAGGCGCCCCCGCGGCCGCGGCCAGGGCTGGCGGCCCGCGGCGGGGCCCGTCCCCGAGCCGCCGCGGAGGCCTCGCCGGCCGGGAGGCCGCGCTCGCCCTGCCCTGGCAGCGCCGGGGAGAGACACACACGGGGGCGGCGGTGGGGGGAATAATAATAGTGATGATAATAATAAAGAAAAACAGGGGCGCCCGCGAGGAGGTGCGCGGAGGGGGCAGGGGACGCCACCCCGCCGCGGAGGGGGGAAAGGGTGGGTGTGCAGGCGCCGCCGCCGCCTCTCCCCCCTCGTCGTCTTCCTCCTCCGCCTCCGCCTCCTCCTCCTCCTCGGCGGGGCCGGGGGGCGCGATCCCCCCTTCCCGCCGCGCTGAGCGCCGCCGCTGGCTGCCGCCAGAGTCGCCGCCGCCCGGCCGTGGCGGCCGCCGCCGCCGCCGGGGCCGGCTCCCATCCGCCATTATCCTTTGTTCGCGGCGCGGCGGCGGCGGGGATGTTGCAGGGCTCGGCTCCATCTTTAAAGCGGGCGCCCCTCCCGCTGGCGGTGCAAGGCCGGGCCCCCGCGTCCTGCCGCCCGGCTGCTCCCCCTGGTCCCCGCCGGGCTCCATTTCCTTCCCTCCCCCCCGCCCCTGTTTGCTGGGCGCCTTCCTCCTCTTACCGGTTACCAGGCTGCTCCGTCACTGCTTTCGTTCGCGCCTAGGATCTCGCCGCAGTTTTATTCTCTCCCCCACGTAACACACCGCGTCAAACTACACCTCCGCCGCGTCACTCACACACACACAGGCGCTCCCAGCCCGGCGACAGGCAGGCAGCGGCCGACTGAGGAGCGCCAGCCAGGGAGCAAGCGCCGAGAGCGCCGCGGCCCGCACGGAAACCGCCGAGCGCTCACGGAAACCGCCGAGCGCGCGGCGGGCGGCGGGAACGGCCGAGCGCGCCGCCGGCCGCCGCGGAAAGAGCCGAGCGGCCGCGGAAACGAACGAAGCTCCCCGGAGGGGAGGCGGAAAGAGCCGAGCGGCCGCGGAAGGCGCGAACGGCGCTTCCGCCCGGGGCAGCCCGCGCGGAAAGCACCGAGCGGGGCCGCGGCGGGGGGGCGCCCCTCCCCCCCCGCGCGAGCGCGGCCGAAGGCGCCGGAAGCGCTGCGAGCGCGCCGGGCGCTGACGGAAAGCGCCGAGCCGCCCCGGGCGCGGCGGAGGGGGCGAAGCGTGGGCAGCCAGGCAGCGCCGCCCGCGGGACTCCTGCCTCCCGCGCAGACTCGCGCCGCGCCCCCGAGTGCCCCGAGCACGCCCCGGCCCCCGAACCCGCCGCCCCGGCGGGGCCAGTCTGCTCCCACGTCCCCACGGGTTGGGAGCAGCGTTCTTCACCCTCCCGGGAGCCTCCTGACTGCCGCCGTGGGCATCCGCCGTGGTGCTCTCCCAAACCTCCCTCCTCGCCCCCAGCAGGCCCCCGAGTCTTACCGCCAAAATCTCCCAACCGCCCTTCATCGTCTCCACAAGCACAACGTGGCAGATGTGGTGTCCACAGGCACAACATGGCGGGCATGGTGTCCACACAACGTGGCAGATGTGGTCTCCACAAGCACGACATGGCGGACGTGGTGTCCACGTGACATGGCAGACGTGGTTGCCACAGGCACGACATGGCGGATGTGATGTCCACACGACATGGCAGACGTGGTGTCCCCAGGCACAACATGGCGGACGTGGTCTCCACAAGCACCACATGGCGGATATGGTGTCCCCAGGCACAACATGGCAGATGTGGTGCCGTTGCAGACCCCGAGGCCTCCTCACTGCCCCGGTGCAGTGCAGGCTCCTCTCGCCCCTCCTCAACACTTCATGGCCGCCTGGCCTCTGCCTGGCCCGGCCTTCCCATCCCCTCTCAACGTGGCAAAATGCTCGCACGCTTCCTTCAGGCCGCTCCTTGGCTCTCCTGGCTCGTTTTTGCTCCTGCCCCGTGGCTCGCTCGGGTGCCATGGCCGGCTGGGGTGGCCCCGTGGCCAGGCGGTGCCGCCACAGCTGGCAGGTGCGGGGCAGCGCTGCCACTGCCGCGGCTCCCGCGAACCCCCCGAGCTCCGCGCAGCCGACCCCGGGCGCCCCGGGAAGGACGAGCCCCGTTTGCACGGCCAGGCGACAGAGCCCTAAGTGGCGGTTTTGCGAGCAGCCCCTTCCCGGCCTGGCAGGGGTCGCCACCTGCCAACACCAGCTCTGCGCCTCGCCACCTCTCCTGGGGAGAGGACTGCCGCCGAGGTGGGGACGCGGACGTAAGCGACGTGGCGTGGGACAAGCCACGCACACTTTTGAAGGAAGCACAGTTTGTTCCGTGAGCCCTCAAGATGGCACTGCACAACCAGGTTTGAAGCTCCAGACCGGGTTCATTTAAACCGCCCCGCCGGCGCCCTCCTGCCTGCCGCTGTCCCCAGAGGCCGCTGTGTGGCAATGCCCAGCCCCGATGGGCGCCGCAGAGCCCGCTGCTCACCCCACGTCAAAAGGCAGCGGTGCCCGCTTGAGCCGGGTTCTGTTCTTGCCGAGTCTGGTTTTCCTCAAGAAGGTTGAACTGGTTTTATTTAGAGGGAGTTTCATCTAACTCCGTCAAAAATTGCAAGAGATGATGCAGACAGCAATTACAGGCTTGCTTCGCTTTTGCCTTTGTTGATTACAGTTATTTGAAAATAAACTGAAATAAACCATGTTTGACATTTTTAAAACAAGCAGCTCAAGTTAAACGATAAAACATTGTTTTATTGACAACACATAACATGGTTGGGCCACATTTCATTTTGCACCTTTATTGCACTTTTTCTATCTGAGCYGTCTGCGGACAGAAGCTCCAAGTTTGCAGCCTAGCATAGCTGAGGGTACTACCCTCAGCATGGTTATTTCTCTCCCTCGTTATTTTAGACTTGTGTTATTCCTTGGATTAATAGCTGATCCTGTCGGCGGCGTACAGCTAAAATCACTTCCAAAACTATCGTGCAACAAGGAGTGGTTCTGAGACCAGAGCATCAAGGATCAGCCTTTGTGCTCCTCTTATAGGGAATAAAGTACTTTATGTAAGAAAATATTTATAATGAACAGAACAAATTTAGCTGCCTGAGTGTCTCYTGGTTGATTCATGCATTAATTTATCCTGTTTTTCCCCATTCCCTCTCTTTCTTTCCAATTCTTTGTTAATGTTTCTGTGTTGCATCAGTTTCATTGGCTCCCTTGAATGACCCAAACTGTATACGTTCTCCACGCATGCAGGTTTCCCAGAAGCGTATGACTCGCCTTCGTGCGGGAAGCCTGAAGAATCACAGCGATGAGCCCTTGGAGAGAACAAACTCCAGTCCTTGAAAGGCAACTAAAACCCACTAACCCGACCTCAGTGAAYGGCTGTCATGAGCAACCTGAGCGATGAGAGCGCAGCTGGTGGGGCTGCGCCACGCCGGGGTCCCGGAGACCGGCGGGGGCTGCCGTTACATTGTCAGGCAGCTCTCTGCACAGTTTTGATCCTGCTCTCCATTTAAGGCATTGCTAATATTCTGGCGTCCTGCTGGTCCTTCCCAGCCCTGCTCTCACTCATCACTCCTGGGCTGACTCCTTCTCAGTCGTTCTCTTAAAGCCTTTCAGCTCGCTGACAAGTTCGCAAAGGGCATCTTGCAGGGATGTCTACTTCCCCACCACCCGGCCTGTGCTCCCCTTATGGCAGACAACTCAAGAGCGCGATTTATCTCAAACTGAAACAGATGTCTCAGTTAGCTGAGATGCCCAAGGTGATCTGAGATTATTCCCAACTGTTGTTTCTATGCTGTCTTCACCTGATGCCCCATGGCAGAGGCACAGATGATGCGCGGAGTGGGGCTGCGTTCAGCCCTGACGCATACGGGTTCAGTGGCACAGCTGGGTGAACATCTCATATGTAACTGCTATGAAATCATCTGGCAGCTGTTTTGCACATTCATTCCCCTTCCCCTTGCAGGTTTTCTGTTTTTTTGCCTCTCATTAGATCTGAGCAAAACTGGGACACTAAGCAAAACTGGAACTTCTTTGGGACTGGGAGTGAAAATTTGAGTTGCAAAAAACCCTTCCTTCACTATCATCTACCCATCCCTTTCACAGTTTTCTCTTGAAGAGTTTGTATAAAATGGGATGGTAATGATGTGCCAATTACCAACAATGTCCTATAGGGAGAGACTGACTTGGGGAAGGAACTAGGATGCTCAGCAGTTTTCCTCTTCATCAGCAAAAGTTTGCTTGATGATGAGTGAAACCCAGCAAGATTAATTACTCTTCTTGCAGTTAAGCCTTAGGGGCAAATTCATTAGCTTCGCAGCTTTCAGGCTGGTTTTCCTGGGCAGTGGGCTCCTTGCATAGAGCATTGCAGGTCAGTTGCCCATGGCCTAAGGTTTGCAGGGGCTAATGGGCGACAATAGTTCAGGAAAGGTGTGTACCAGGCTGTAAGGTGTTGCAGCACTGCAATGCATAAGTTGTACTCTGGAGCAGTTTGACTCTCTGTGTTGACACTGACAGGATACAGGATAATATTTATTGTGGAAACACAGAGATACATTCAAGTTAGATGGTTAGTAGAGTGTGCATTTTGGTGCAACAAGTATTGCATTGCACTTTCCACCCTATGCAAACAGAACAACCAATTTTAAAGCAGACGTAGGGGAAGGTGGGTGGTGCCACCATATCCTGGTGATGGACATGGCCGTTCAGTAGCACAGAAAAAGCACTGAAGTCCCAGGTGATGACTTTCTGAGCAGAAAATGAAGGTAATAAAGAGATGCCATTCTGAAACCCAACAGTGAAGACATGTCAATCCTCCATTTTGGTCTCTGCTTCTGAGATGGATGGAGGCTTAGCTTCAGACTCCTATGCAAAATAGTCTTCTGTCATTTTACATCCTCTCAGGACAAGGTAAAACTGCTTACTTACCAGAATAAAGACAAAAACCTACAGGTTTAGTACCTGCCATGGAGAATAGGATTCACTGGCCTCCCTGAGCACTTTGTTACAGACAGAGGTCTAAATTCACAGTTAACTGAGAACAAAGTAACCAAAAATAGATATGGTTCTTCAACATCTCCTCACTGAAAGTTAATGAACTGCAGCTCAGGCCTGCCCTCACTGCTCTTGGACATTCATCATTGCTAAAAGTAATAAATCTTCCCGACCAAATACAGGCTTTACAAGCAGGCAGATTGCATGCTCAATTAGTCCAAGGAAATTGGTCATTTTGCTTAACCCCAGCCATGTGAAATACGAAGTCGCGTGGCCACACCGTTCTGCTGGAGCGGGAGGAGTTACGCATGTGTGTGTATATCACATGGATGCTTCTCTCTCACTGACACAACACGTTTTGATTTCCAGTAGCTGTGTAGCAATGCCTTTCTGAGCCCCAAATGCTTTTGATTGCTTTCTCTGCTAAATCACGGCCCTTTTCTGCATTCTCAGATATCATCCATCCAGGAGCAGAGGGGATTTTCCAAGGGCAGGAGAGCGCAGGATAGACGAGTGCAAACAGCGTTTTGAAGCTTTGGCAGCGTGCCGTGTCTTCTGAGTGCAGGCAATTACATGGAGCTCCTGGACCAGGCTCCTCGAGCACCCTGCACGAAGGCCAGCTTATCCCATGGGCCAAACAATTTCCATGAAGACGAGGGAAAAATCCAGGGTTTTTTCCTTTTGTTCATCAGAAACGCCTCTTGAAAGACAGTGTTTTCTTGCCACTATAGCTTCTCTCTCTTCACTTTTCTTTGTCTTCCTCATTAAGCTGAATTTCTTCTCACTTTTAAAGCCCTGAATAACTGTGTCCCTACTTTTTTCTCCTCCCGGCTTTCTATTCCTGTAACAACCTACACATTGATACTCCCTCCCTGACATAAGATTTATCACAAAACTGTGCCAGAAAGGGCAATACTTACTCAATATTCTGAGTGTCTGAAACATCTGAACTCCCACAGACTCATTGTCCATTTTACAGCTTTGAGACAGATAGAAACACAGTTTTGCTTGAAAAAATGTATGAACAAGACTGTGTTTTGGTTTTCAAAGTACGGAAATAGTAGTTCTCATTAGTGTTTGTAGAGTTAACCACAGACACACACAGCAACAATGCAGCGAATTAGAATTCATTCAGTAGAAAAATTATTTTCTTTGTATTTGAAAAATGGGAGGAGGAAATTTAAAAGTCCGGCTGGCCAGTTTAGCCCTTTTGACATTGCCAGTGTGGAGGGCCAAAGTACTAGTAGTTCTACAGTTACTTTGGGAAATTTACTGTACATTTCCACCTTYGTCACATGGTGCTTGGGAAAGCCTGCTTTGCTCTTTTTTAAAAAAAAACCCTTCTGTTGGTTTTGATGTTTTGGACATTCATCTCCATTCTGCTCAAGAAACTTTTGAGAGAGGCTGTTTTTGAGAGAAAGGAGGCCAGTAAGAAGACAAGTTGCAGCGCGCATGCAGCGGGCTGGGGTTTCGGCAGACGCCTGTGAGTTGCAGCCCTCCCACAGCCCCACCACAAATGTTTTTAAGGGATGCGTTTCCCAAGTGCGCAGAGGCTTTAAAACCGCTGTGGCGGCAATGCACCTGGACGGATGGTGTGCCCAGGGCCGCGAGGGCCAGCCTGGGGCGAGCGGCACAGCGGGGAGGCAGGAAACGCTGCCTGTGCCAGGAGAGGCAGACAGCGATCCCGCAGCGTCGGAGAGCCCACCACCGCTGTGGCTGAGTAACTCTGCTCCCCGACAGCAGCACAACATGACCTGCAAGGAGTACGGAGCTCTGTCCACAAGAAAGCAAGCAGTAAGTTCACAAAAAAGGTCAAACGGCTTGAATGCAAGCAGCTCTCCCGTGAACAGAAAACACTGATGATCCAAAACCAGTCACTCCCTCTAACATGTGCAAAAGGGGATTGCACACGTCCACAAATAAGTGCTCAAGCTTCCTGCAGTTACCAGTTTTTGCTGGTGGGATTTGCTGACCAACCCTTTATGCAAAGGTTATGGGTTGCATTCAGGTGTTAACCTCCCTTTCCACTGGCTGCGTCTTTTTCCCCAGAAAAAGACCCCCTGTGATGAAGCAGATTTGATTTTGCCTTTGCGCAGCAGTGTGAACTCAGGTACAGCTTTTCCACCCCTCTCTCTGCCACTGCCACCTTTTCCAGGATGCTCTTCTTGCCTTGGGATCAGGAGATAAAAGGCAGTGTAGAAGTCTGGTTGTTATTGTTTCGTCTCATGTCAGATGTCAGCAAAACAGCTTTGGGCTGAACCTGTAAAGGTCATATAAGCTTTGAAGAGCATCTTATGTTTTCACGCGACAGATTGTCACACAAAAGGAAGAACTAGAATGAATTGCTGACCAATGAGGGGCTCAGAAATGCTATACAGATGGGTTTACACTCCAAGCCACCGCCACTTTTTTCTTGTTCATCAAGCTCTCTTATAATACACTTCATGGCTTGGGGACCACAGCATGCTCAAAAACTTTAAGAACTAGAAAAACTTATGAATGACCTATTTAAACATTTATTAAAGTATCAGACGTGGTAAATCTAATATGAATGCAATACTGACCTAATTCGTGGGCACTCTGGTTATGTGGGCGGGTTTCAGACTGCCTTTAACCTAGCTAGTAGGACAGTTGTAGCAGCACAGGGCTCATTGCAGACAGCAAAACAGGCCTGAAAAAGTTGAGTAAAGAGTGGATCCATCAGTCCAGAGTGAGCATTCAGCTGCTTGTTTGAAGACATGTCCGCAGTCCCACCGTTAGGTGCGATGAGGATGTTCTCGCGCTGAAGAGGAGCAATGCAGTATTTCAATAGGTACATGGCAAAAGCCCTGGCCTACAGCCACTGGTGCAGCTCTGTATTTGCCTTCCTACCTTGCTCCAAATGAATGAGGTGGTAAACAAAAAAGTGTATGGCAGCACCGAAGAAAAGGGAGGAGAAAAATATCTGCCTGTGGTCAGGGGGGAAGGAAGGGGGACTCTCATTTTTCCTGTCCTTCCTTGGCCCTAAAGGCAATTYCTCTTTGGAAGGGGGAACATCTCTTTAGGCACGACCTGCTACATAAAGCCATAGCAAGAGTAGGAGTAATTGAAGAGGCTCCGCTTTGCCAGAGTCTCAGATAAATAAATGGGGAAAGGAAGCTGAAAAGCAAGGGGGGCGTAAAGAGTTTGCCTGGTCGTGGAGGGGTGCAGCGGGCTTCGTTCTCCGGTGTCAGTTTGTTTCTCTGGCTACAAGCTTGGTAGCTTTGCTAGTAAATCCTGCATTTCTATTGGCACGACCTGCTGCGTTTGAGTCAGCTCCCATCACACAGGAAATATTACTTAGACTGACTTTCACACTTTGAAAAATAAATCTTACACCTCCCTGGCTGTCTTTCTTTCATGAGAGAAGCCAGCAAACACTAATTTGGCGAGGTGGTGGGAAGACGGGAGCCTGCTTGTGCGGCRTTTGGTTTCAGGATCGCTATCTCACAGCCTGAGTTTAACAAATGGCTATAAATGTTGAAGAGCTCCAATTTTTAGCATGTCCATTTACTACCAAGCCAGGTCGCTGGAGTTGCGGGAAAGAGGGGGAGGTTGTTCAGAAGTGAAAAAACAGTAAAAACACTTAAAAAGTAGTGCAGACCAAAATAGGCAAAAACAGACGATGGGTGCAGGAGAGAGAGAAATCATTACCATTAATGTCCTCAGGTTTTGAGCACAAGTATGTGCTACCTATTACTAATTTAGCTGCATGAGGGAACCACGGTTCCTTCAAAACATGCCAGGACCCTGGGCTGTCTCACGGCCCTTAATATCCAAACAACAAACTGGGTCCCAGCTGGGCTCTGTTTATCAGCTTAAAAGGACCCAAATTTCTCTGTTGCAGTCAGGAGGGAAGCATGAACTGGGACTGATGCTCCCGCAGACTCCTTGGGAGCGGGCAATTTTCACCATTTTAACCATTGCCCAGGTAGCGATGGGGCCCCGCAGACTTCGCCTTTTTCCTGCACCTTGTTGTGTATTTGTTCTTGCCAGTTGTCTTCCAGGTTAATCCTTTTGGACTGCTAACTATTAAAACATGGTGATATGCACCGTACTTCCACTAGCCTTGCTGTTATGTGTTGGTGAGAATGAGATACTGTATCTAATTACATGTATTTATTTATACAATTATATAATGTATTTACTTGTGCAGCTATATAACATATAATTTAATTTGCTATATGAAAGTAGTGAGCCTTCTTTACTCGATTTGTGTCAAACCATCTGAACATAAATTGGAATTCAAATAAAAAATCGCATTACTTCAGAGTATTCTTATTTAACTATTGATAAAATAGCTCAAATGGGCAGGGTGTAAATGACAGTAAAATTGGCATTTACAAGAGACCTATTAGACAGAGGGGAATTGGGCTGAGAAAAACGAATTGATTTTTTTTTCTCTCCTCCATGCTTGAAATAAAAACTGTGCCTACAGAAGGGATCTAGTTTTAAAAATCTCGGATGGTTGGTGTGGGGACAGATGCTTGCCTTGCCCACGGCCGTCTCTGGCTCCTGGCTAAAGGGAGATGCTGCTTTCCGAGATGCTGCTTTCCGAGCGTCTCTGAGCGACTGAGCTCCGGCTGAGCCCACAAACCGGTGGGCGCTTTGCTGGTTAATAAAGGCAGCTCTGCTGCAGACCGGGAATAAATGTAGAGGGGCCGATGCTCAGCTGGTGGAAAATGGCCATCTATTGACTTTGGATCTCTTGCCAAGACACGTATTGATTGCTGCCCTTTCCGCCCTCCCTTAACTGCTAAAATTTGATACAAATGAGTTGCCACGCAGAGCTACATACAGAAGGATATCATACTATAGGAAAAAGCCAAAGTCAAGCATTTGGCCGAGTTTAGGCTCTTCTGTGCCTTTCCAAGCATGATAAAATTAACAATAATATTATCTCCGCTAGCACTTTCTGAAGGCCAATGATGTCAAAATGGCAAAAGAAAATGAAAACAGGTTGGGGAAGACAGCAGAGCGTTATCACTAGGAGAGAAGATTTGTGGTTTAATTTAAATAGCTTCACGTCAGAAAGACCCTGCCCTGGATGGAGAATAGGTTATTCAGAGGAAGGATCTCTCCTGCCCACCTCTGACTGCAGGAAGAGATTACGGAGCGCTGGCTGCAGCAAGGAAGCTGTTTGGGAGCAATGCCGCGAGCCCTCAGGTTCGTTAGCACAGGATATTCCCTCGCTTGCGTTTAGCTCAAGGGCCTGGGTGATCTCCAGCCCTCTGCCCACCTCACCCGGGGCCCGCGTTCCCGAGCTCGCGTTCCCGAGCTCCGCGTCTTGGCCCCCTCTGGGGACACATTCAGCGCCGCGTCCATCGTCCATCGTAGCTGCAGCAGCGATGACAAAAAGTCAAACGAGGCGGTGGGATAAAAGTCCCGGAGCTGCTTCTGGCTTCAGGAAGCCTTGGCAGGGCCTGGCAGCTCTTGCGATCAGTGCCACTTGTTCCGAGTGGGAGCGATCGCCAGCTACATAGCCAGAAAACAACGCAGCGCAGTAGCACTTCAGCGCCAGATTTCCAAGGGTTGGCTGACGCAAGCATCGCAGCACAGCAGGAGAGTGAAGGCCACAGCAAACCAAAAGCGGGGGAGGAGCACACCCCATGGGGTGGCTTCTCTTTCCCCAGTGCTGATTCCTCTGCTCTGGATACCTGCTTGCTGAGGACACCTCATCTCGTGCTGGCTGCTACCCAGCCACCAGCCTGGCAGCCCCTCGGAGCAGTGCCTGCCTTGCTCACATTTGGCATGATAACTCAGCTGCCAAAAACCTGGATAATTAAGTTCTTCGATCATTTCTTTCTCCCCCTCATTCCTCTAATGTCACCTCTGCAGACAGGTGTCGCCAGTGATGAAAGGTCTGTAGGGAGAGGTCAGTTTTCTGATCCGAACAAAGGACGTAGTTGGAAAAAATGGGCAAACTTTCGGCCAAGCCGGTCCTCTGCATGGGGTAGCGGCATGTTGTGGTTGCCCAGGGGCCTGCAGAAGGCCTGGGGGCCCAAAACCTTCCTGTTTCTTCCCCTCTCTACCAGCTGCTCTGATGAGGGGTATCACCTTCCCTGCAGATCGGGTCCCGCTCAGGTGCTCTGCGGAGGGCATAAGCAGTTCAGCAGAGCAAGCCCGAGCCGAGGCAAGACCTTGTTTCCCCTTGCCCATAACTCCCTCCTCCCCAGGGCTTGCTCCCTTTTCCGGGGCTGGAGGGTGCTCTTCACGAATGCACAAAGTCCTCGCTCCTGAGTGCAAAGTCTTGGCCCCAACTCTCCTGTTTTCAGTGCAAGGTGCGTCGGTGCTGAGAGAAGCCGGTGCAATGTGACCTGAACCCTACTGAGGGCAGCACACACCCGCCGGACAGCTTCCAGGAGTTTCTGATCGATGCTCTCGTTTGGGACTTCCCTATTAAAACGGAAACTCTTCAAGTGTTGACTGCAACCTGGCGCTTTCTCTGTGACCAGGACTTTTTTTTTTGCCTCTTAAACCTTCCAAACAAGAACTTATGTGCAGCCTAAGCAAAAAGTCCTGAGGCTGCAGCAAGCAGAGAAAAGACATAAAATGACTGTGTAAGTTTAATAGCAGATTGTAAATGCCTGGTGATGTGTCAGCTGGAGGTCTTCAGCAGAGCAAGCTGTGATCTTGAAATGGTAGCTGTCACCCTTTATCTGCAATGAAACAAATGGAAATACTTTTGTGTCTTTCCTTGATGCCTTTTTTATGTACCAGGTTTGGAGATTTTCCTTGTTCCGGTGAAATAGACTGTGCTGACAAAAAGGAAAATCGCTTACAACCAGCTTCTGTTAGGTGACTGGTGCTGCTAATGCAACCTGAATGCACCACATTATTTTTTACGGGTTGCTCTCAGCTTGGCGCTTGCTGTTCTGCTAGCACAGGCGTTAAAAAAGGTGAGGTCCTTAGGACAGAGCCGAGCTCTTGGAATTCATCCTCATTCCTCCTTTTTTGTGCAGGCAATATGGTCTGGAGGGGAGAGCGTGGGCTGACGGTTGACTTCAACCAAACACAGGCACCAGCAAGGACACCTGGTGTAACGTTGGTCAGGCCATGTTATCTCCCTGTCATTGACCTTATCTGTCTAGTTTCTTGCTCACAAAGAGAAGAGTATTTCTTGCTGTGTTTTCTCTTACACAGTCTGTATGTCATGCATTTGCTGATCAAGTGAAGACCAGTGCAGATTGTTTTGGCTGATCCAGACCCTCCTGGTTTTGAGCTATTTAACTCCTTCTAAAAAAAAAAAAAAGCAGTCTATATCTAATCCCGCCCTCAAAAATCTGTTTTGAAGAAATATAAAAATATTTGGCTGCTTTCACATTGACTCTGTCACCATGACTGTCTGTACAGGAGTCATAAAAGCACCTTGGTGTTGGGTGGCCTCCTGGGTGCTGTCCTCCAGGGCAAAGTGGACGGGAGCACCCACGTGCACCAGCCCTGCAGGGCAGGAGGACGCGTTTTGGAGCGACAGGGGCCAAGTCAAGGTGGGCATTGGTGACCCGGGTGGCCTTGGCCACCTGAAGTCACCCGTGGCCACCCGTGGCCACCCAGGCACATGTACTATCGCAGGAGGGCTGAAGATGGCAGCAGGAACCCGGGCGCCGCTTCCACTTCGTTTCACTTTGTGCATTTTGTGTCCTTGGAAAGCCCAGACGCCGTCGCAGGATGCACATCGGGGATGGAATATGGGCTTAATTAAACCATTCCTGGGGTCCTTGTACAGAAAGGCAAACTTTTCTCCCTGTGTATTTAACCGTTCCACACCAAAGAAATGCAGAAATTTGCCTGGTGCTCAGCCAAGGCTGCTGTTGTGAGCGCTCATCGCCTGTGCCAGTGAGACGGAGGCCAAGGAAGACAGCAGGAGCTTCATTCTGCACCTTAATTTATGGATGTTTCCTTAAACCTCTTGCAGCCCTCATCTGTTTGAGAAATGGGGTTCATCTGTCATCTGTAATGCCTCCTTCCAGACGAATAGCACCGCAGCATCTGCAATTTCCATAAGTGTGTTGCACTTTGAAGACGGAGATACATGGGACACTTCAGCATCGCTCGCTTTTAAGTGCCTCAGGATTTGCCTCATCAACGGAAAGGCCCATTCGCCGCTCAGCGTGTGCTGGTATGAGTTGGAAGTTGCCCATATGCATCAAGAGCAGAGGGGACCTTTACTCGGGAAGCCGCTGTCAGTTGATACATTGCCCAGGTGTTAATTTAAAAGGCAGAAATTGAGAGAAAGCCTCAAAAAAAAAAAAAAAGAAAAAGAAAAAAAAAGCCACCCTATAAACTTTACATAATTTCCTGGGTTTCATTCATTTTGCTGTAATTTTACACATGTCTTCACATTAAGTGCTGATATTGTCAGAGGAGCACTCAGAATAAGTAATGTCACTCAGCAAGTCACAAATGGAGACCATGTCAGCCCGCGTTGCAAAATGGATCTATAACTGGCTTTTTGTCCCTCAATTTGAGATGATCTAATTCAATTTCTGTGATTTATGGCCGGGAGGAGGACACACGCTGTCCTCCAGCTCCCTCCATGTGCCCCTGACTCAATTTGTGCCCCTCTGCTGAATATTCTGAGTTTTGGAGGCAATTAGTCTTGGAAAGGGGAGGGAGCATATTTCTTGCCTAAACTGATTTGTATATCAATAACTGGAAGAGGGAATTTTTCCCCCATCCTTGCTGAAAGCCCAAGACAGCAAGTATCACTCATGTCAGTCCTGAATTTGGAGATCATGGTGAAATTGCATTTGTAAGAAAAACGAGCGAGGCGTTTGGGGTGAATGACGGGGACCGGCAATGCGGAGCTGACTGTTGCTGTGGATCCGTCCGGTTGCCAGTTTGTCTGAAAACCTCCACTTTGCGCCCACGGCTTATTTACTCACGTCAGCTCCCACGCTTGTGGGTCTCCACGGGTTTCGGTGGGCTTTGGATCGAAGTTGCGACACACAAAAATAAACCGCCTATAGAATCACTCGAGCTATGTGGGCAAAGAAAGAATCAGGGCTTAAGAGCAGGTGTCCGATTTAGCAAAAAAGGTGTTGGCTTGTTCCGCCGCTGCGGGAGCCGCGGGGGAGGGAGGCTGAGGAGAGCGAGCCCGCTCGAGCGCGGCCCCTGCAAGCGAGCTGCTCCCGGAATAATTTTTTCCTCGGGTTCACAGTCTCCAAATAAGCAGGTGAAATGGCCTGAGGTGATTAAAGCCATCGAGAAGATTAGTTTTGTTATGTATAATCACCTTGGCTCCTCTTTTAAGCGTGGAGTGATTTTCTCAGCAGGATGCGTTATCTATTCTAGAGAACGCTTGGCTTTTTTTTTTTTCAAATGTAAATCAGGTTTTTAATCTTTTTGTGCCAATTTGATAGACCGTAATAGCGATTCTGTTTGGTGGTGGTTCCCAACCTCCCCTTCCGCCTTCAGAAGCATTTCGTTGCGTTTAATTGCCTTAATTGCTCTAATTTGAATAAATCTGGGATCGCACCTTGGCTTTTGGAAATTTGCTCAAGGTTTGAGGCGCTCTCCGCTAAAACCTCCCTCCGTCAGTCGTGCCGGGGGCGGCGCGCGGGCGGAGAGGGCCGCGGTGTCCCGGGAGCCTGTGCGAGCGTCAGGCCCTGCGTCCCGAGGCGCCGAGCATCCYTGTTTCCCAACAAAAGCGCAGAAGCCGGGCCCGCTCTCCGTCGGCCTCAGGCTTCGTGGGAGACACCTTTCACTCCCACTTCCACAGTGAACGGGCATCTCCTTCCYCTCGCTGCCCCCGGCTCCACAAAGAGATGAAGTTTGGGGTGAAAAGGATGGGGCTCTTCAGATCTGAATGCACTTTTTTGACGATTGCAACATTTTCCAGGGCTATGATGGGGTTTTGGCAAGGACTGGGGCTACGATGGGGCTTTTGCAAGGAGAGTTTCCCTTCCGACACAGGAATAGCTTCCCTATTTGGGGAGCTGTCACTCCGCTTCCGACCAAAGCCAGCAGAAAGAAGGGGAAGGTGCAACGTGGCCTCCCGGTGCGTTTTATTGAGAATTTCGCCCCGTTAAGAGATGCCCCTCAGTCAGTCGCCGGGCCCCGGCGGGGCTTTCTCGCCGAAAGCCGTGATGGGGAGAAACGCCTCCGTAAACAGGGGGCCGCTTCCGCCACGGTGCGCGAGCCGGTGCAGCCCGGCAGCTGCCCGGCAGGGCGAAGGGGAGCTGCAGGGACGATCTCACGCACACCGCTGCCAAAAYGGTCCCCGGAGCGGCTCCAAGGCGAGCGGCTCCCTGGGGAGCCCTTGGAAAGGACGGTTCATAAATCACGGGGACCTTTAGGAGAAGGTAGGAAGGGCTGCGGGCTGCCTCCTGCGCTCCCCGAGCTTTGCAATTCCTGCTCAACTGCATGCAAACAAAATAAAAAGCTATATATATATATATATATATTTATATATTTATTTATAAATGTATATTTTAAGCAGTCTATCCTGCCTGTGTTTTCCGCGGGCGGCTGTGGCTGTTGTCCCCTTGCCGGCGCCGGCTGGCGCTCCTGGCTGCCCACGGGGATGCGCCCTGCGCCGGGCGCCCCAGCGCACCCAAAACCACCCACCTCCGCCAAAAATCTGGCCCCGCAGTAATAAATCCCGCAGGAGCAGAGTAGTTACCACGCTCAAGTCCCGTCCCAGCGGAGCTGCGATAGCTCCCGCGCGGGCGCGCTCCTCTTATAAAAAAGTGTTATAGGGGAATAAAGAAGTAAAGTGCTAGATCATCATCAGGGAGGAAAACCCGGTTACAGTAGAAAGGAAATTAGAGGGAAAATAACAAGTTGATCATGATTAGGAAGGGAGATGCACAGAGATAAAGGGGGGGGGTGACAAACATCTCCTACAGTATATTAGACTTTGGTGTGGATGTAAGTATAAAATGCTCCACAAGTCCTGTAATTGAGAAAATCCATCAGCCGTCCTGACAGCTGCTCCAGCATTTCCAGAAGCGATAAAACGTGAATTTATTTCACTTCTGGAAAGGGGGCAGTATCACCTTCTGGCGGCTTTAATGAAACGCCATAAAATTCGAGGAAAAACCATGCTGCGAAGTAATAAAAAAGGCCAGTCAGGAGCGGACCTCTTGCGGAAACGTCGCAGGAGGGGACGTCCCGCTCGGCCGCGGGGGCACCTGAYGGAGACGCGCTCCTTGGAGCCCCGCAGCTGGCGCCCCGGCGAGGGTTTTCAAGCCTTCGCGTGGGGCCGGGCAGCCGGCGTGCCCGGGACGGGTCGCGGCGCTGAGAACGAGAGGGCCACAAACAGGCAGGGGGGAACAGGGAATTGCTTCATTTTCTTTTCTTTTTTTTTTTTTTAAATGCCTTTTTTGGCAGGAGGAAAAAAGGTCRTCGCTGCAAAATGCCTCYGCTCGTGTGGCGGCGACGAGGCGGCGAGCTGGTTTTCCCGTTTAATTTGCTAATTGAAACTGAATTTGCAGTGCGATGTTTGAGTCATTTGAAGACGCCCTGACTCCGTGATTTAGGCCTAATTTGCTGGCAGGGGAGCACACCTTTTGCCCCGTTTCTCTTCTGGCTGGGTATTTGGGAGGGGGTTTTCCGGGATGTCCAGTGCGCGCCGCGGGAGCTGCATCCGGACGCCGTTGGCAGCCCGGGAGCAGAGCTGCCCCCGCAGCCGGGGTCCCCGCTGCCGCCGCTGGCTTCCTGGGGCCTCCCTGTCTGATATTCGAGGGAAAGTTTCTAAACCACTTGAAATCGGCATTCTGTTTCGGCTTCCTCCTTTTGTTTCTGGCGCGTTATTTCCCCCAAAGCGCGACATTTGGGCAGCGCTGACACTTTGCGTTGCGGCAGGATCGTTGCCACCGTTTCCCGACCAAAACGCTTGAGAATTTATACCCTGCGCCCTGCGTCGAAACCCAAAAGCCGTTTCGAAATGTYGCTGTCTCCCAGCGCGCTGCAGTCCCGTCCCTCGCCCGTGGCACGGCCCCGCTCTGGAGGTCTCTTCCC
The DNA here is from genome assembly GCF_003343035.1 of Apteryx rowi. Lineage (NCBI taxonomy): Eukaryota > Metazoa > Chordata > Aves > Apterygiformes > Apterygidae > Apteryx > Apteryx rowi. Next base: position 6,038,462 of record NW_020447419.1, on the reverse strand, counting down.
ACCAGGAAACAGGGACCTTTCCCAACGTTTCTAGCCCGAAAAGCGCCAAACCCTGCACCGCAGCGGCTGCCCCGTGCCGGCCGGCGAGTCCTTCCTCGAGCCCACGGGCCCCAGGCTGAAATAAAGCAAGTATCCGAAGAGCAGGTCTGGGGTTAGCTGTCGGCGTTTAGGGTCCCGCTGCCCAGGGCGCCRGGGAAGGGAGGAAGCGTCCTCCTAGCCGCGTCCCTGGCTGGCGCCGCAGCTGACTGCGACGCGCGCAAGCAGGCGCGCGAAAGCCGCCTCTCCCCCGCAGCGGACCGCGCTCGGCACAGCGCGGAACGAATGCTCAGAACCTGGTAAAAGATGAAAAGCCCCTAGGAAATCGGAAACGGCAGCTCCTGACGAGGACCGCAGCCGCGCTGTGGCACGCTCTGAGTTCTGCTAAACCGTGTCATACCCCTATTTCCCCTCCAGAATAACAAAAAACAGGAGCCTCGTTTTTTTCTCTCGGTTGGCTCTACTAATGAGCGACCGCGGCCCGTTAACCCCGGCCCCGGGAGGGTCGTGGTGCCGAGAAGCGGCCCGCGGGGAGCCTCCGCGAGCCCCCGGCCGAGGAGAAGGGGCTCCGCGGCGGAGCGGCCCCGGGAGCTAGCGGCCCCGTGTCCTTCTTCCTCTTAGCCCGCTTTGATTTAGCCAYAGGCTCACCCAATAGTAGTAATAATAATAATAAAGAAAGGCGGTGCCAGCGTCCAGGTGTCTGTGGGGGCTACAGGTGCCCTTTCAGGCACGGTGGAGGTTTAACAGCACCAAAATTTCAGCTCCTGTCTCTGAAAGAGAGAGATCTCATTTCTGAAATCACTGGCAAGTTACAGAAGTTGAGTTTTTAATGGCACCCACCGTACCTATATCTGTGCTTAGCATTTCAGCCTGGTCTCTAAAGTAAGGAGAAGTGATGCTCATTAGAGCCCTTTTTTCTAATTAGCTGCTGCAAACAGAATTCCTTTTATAAATGCCTAAATGTAAAGTTATTTGTGTACCTAATTTCTTTTTTATGTTACATTTATTTTTAAGTGTAATTCACTACGGCTTAACATTTGTAATTCTTGCAGGGGCATTATAACGAACAATGCACATTTATTACAGCCCCTTAAATTGCTGCGTTTTATTTCCATATGCTTTTAAATTGCTCTTGAGCTTGTTTGGTGCTCTTCCCATCGTTACGGCGTATTTTTTTATTGTACATAAACGGTAAATAATTGATACCTGCCATCTGGCGCTAATCATCTCGCCAGCCCCGTGTCTCCACCCTGCCCTTGCATTTCGGGTTAGCTCTCCCCAGCCGGCTCTCCACGCTGCTGCCGCGGCCAGTTTTCCCCGTATGCTCGGCGCTTTCCTCTCCCGACGGCGGCTCCGGCACGGCCCTGGGGCAGAGGGCGAAGCACAGGCTCAATCCCGTCGATCTGCCGGCCGAGGCGCACCGTGATTTACACTGGTCTGGGAGCGCCGCGGCCCCGGGCCGTGGTTTCGGGGCTGCACCAGCCCCAGCCAGGGCTGTCAGACCAGCACTGGTCCCTTTGCCGGAGGTCAAACTTTCCGGGAAAAACATCAATCTGGGAATGGAGAATTTCTGTCTAAATGGTTAAAAGTCCGGCAATGCTCTAAGTGGCCAAAAGCGAGGTTTTAGAATGGGAAAAGCTGGGGAAAATGAGTGACCGGCATTATTCCCGGCCYGGGTTCGAGCTCCACGAGGAGCCTGGAGCCCGGATTTTGCTGCAGCGAGGAAGCAGCGATGATGGGGCTGCGAGCGGGAGGGGGACGAGCGGGCGAGTGAGGCGCGGGCCAGCGGTGCTGGCTGCCGGGGCCGAGCCACCACGGAGGCATGGATTTGTCCCCAAAATCCCCTTTTGGCACTCGTGCTTCATGGGGGGACTGACCGATCAATGATTAAAGTACGGGAGCATAATCTCAGGAAAACCTGAGTTCTCCAAGTAAAATTCATCAGCCGCTGCGCCAGCTCCACGGTGCATCCCAGTTCTGTGACGGCCCTCTCGTCCCTGGAGGACGTTGAGAGCCGTCAGCGCTAAGGAAATTCATCCGCCGGTTACGAGAGTGACAAGGACAGTCCAAAGCTTCCATCCGGTCGCTACCGATCCTCTTAACTCCGTGGGGCTCCAGCCCTGGGATTTTGGAAGAAGCTGTGATTTTCTGCCTGTTCTCTCCCCAGTGGCCAGAGCAAGGTAACGCCAGCGCGTTGCCTTGCCGGAGCCGTTCCAGGCTCTGTTAAAGTGAAATCCTGCCACGGTGGGAGAGGATTAAAGGCATTTTTGCCCACCTGCTGGTTAAAAGAGGACAAACATAAGAAYAGGAACCTGTAGACTGGGCCTTTTTTAATGCGTTCCCAAATCTGGTGATTATGATAAAATAGTAGTTTTTCTACAGAAGAACACAGACTTTTTGCAGGCGTTGCAATGCCGAAATTTCCCACTCTCCTGGCGGTGCTTTTTGGGGGGCCGGGTCCCAACCTGGCTCGCCTCYGCCTCGCTCGCGGGTGACGGGCTCATTATCACTGACGGGCGTTTGGGGAATTTTCGGGGGGTTTTGGGGGAGGAGCAGCGAGTGGGAAAGGGAAGGCACTGCCAGCTTCTGCACGCAGCTCCTTGCAGCCCCCTCACTTCTCGGCAGCCGTGGAGCGGGCCCCAAAAGCTCAGGTTTTAAAGGAATTTAAAAACCCTTGAAAAGCGCAAGAAAAAGCGCACGCTGCCCTCTCCCGCCCCCGGGGCYGGCGGCACGGGAGGGACCACGCGGCCCTTCTCCTTCGCAGCCCGCAGCGCCCGTCGCGCGAGCGCACGCGGGGGCCCGGCGCGGGGGCCCAGGGGACTCTGCGTCGGGGAGCCCGGCGCTGCCTTGCGCTGCCGTTCGGCAGGCAGCTCGGCCGCGGGCAGCTCGGCCGAACCCACGCGAGGGACGCGCTCGGGAACAGCCGTTTACCTCTTTTAGCTGAATTGAGCTGAAGAAAGCAATCTGTGTTACGCCTGCCGTAAAAACGCGGTTGCGAGGGCCAGATCGGGTGCGTGAGCGAGGGGACGGGCCACGTCCGCCCCGACCGCTTCAAGCGTGTTTGCCTGAGATTAACCAGGGCTGCTGGCGGGCACTCGTATATTATATCAGGTATGCGGCAAACGGGGCGTACGCTGAGCTTCTAAGTGGCAAGCTGCGTTCTGACCCGGCAAAACTTTCCCTTGGAAATGGCAAGCCGAGGGAAAGCGGGAGGCGTCGTGACGGTGCCGCTGCTGCCCGCAAGGCGCCGGGCAGCGCCGGCACGTCAGCGCTGCAGCGGGACGCTCCTGCTCCCCGCGGCCGCTGCCGAGGCGCGACGCGGGCGCAGCCGGGCACTGGTTCGCGCCAGACGCTCAGAGCCCAGCCTGCAGACACGTCCTTTTCGTGTTTTCCCCGGGTGCTCCTGCCTAGCCCTTGGGCTTCCTGCGTTTCGAGTCGGCTCTGCCTTTCCAGCGGGAGGCTGGAGAAAAAAATAAATAGCGGGCTGAGAGCAAAAGAGCGGGCGGTGCTGACTAACCATTTTGATTTAAGGGGGATGTGGGAAGCACCAAGGGGAGAAAGCCAGCCGTCGGCAGCCGTGCCTTCGCGACGTGGCTTCAGACGCCTGCCGCCCTCAGGTTAACGTCACTCCCGGGAACGGAGGGGAGGCCTTTCCCCCAGCACAGATTAGTGAGTCAGGAGAAAATGAAAATTCGGCAGAAATCCTCTTAGTCATTTTTATCAGGTTAGATTTTCACATCTGAATTTCAGCTGCCAATTTGCATGGATATCTCAGATTAGTTTTAGTCTGTGTTTTTGTGTTTTGCTGTTTTTTCCTCCTCCTAAATAAGCGTGCTTTTGCAATGACAAAGGCTAAGAACAATTCTTTTGGAGAATGGCTGTGACATCTAAATAACAATGATAAAAAAGTCCATCTAAAAACAAGCAGTTTGGCGCTTTTGCCCCCGCCTGCCCCCCGCACTTCACTGTGCATTATTCATATTAGACAACAGGACCAAATGTGCACGCTCCCTGTGCAATTGCCAGGAGAACACATTCAAAGACATATGCTAGTGCCTCTTAGTGAAAGGAGATGTGCAAACACCAATCATTTACTAGACGCCGCCACAAAATCCCCGAGCCCGATTCCAAGGTTGCAGYTTAATTTCCTCTCCGTGGGAACCCGTGTTGCGCTCCTAACTGAGGCCGTGCAAAAGCGCGGCGGTCGGGCTGCGTGTGTACGCAATGCGCTCGCTGCTTTCTCGCGCGCTGACAGAGGCACGTGGCTTGCAATGGTTGGAGTTCGAACCTCGGACGCTCGGCAGTCCCGAGGACCCCTAATCGCGACAGAGCGACAGCAGCGCTTTGATTGCCGCGCGGCTCCCCTCCGGAGCCTCGCGGTCTAGCCGAAACCCGAGGTTTATAAAAGCAGGTTGGAGAACCTGCTTTAAAACCCCGCAGAAGTGACGGCATGCGTGCGCTTTGCCGCCAGAGCGGTTCGCGCAGACTGGGAAGGGATTCGCTGCTGCGGGACGTCGAGGCCGCACGGAGCGGTGGAAAATGCAAGGCCTCCGATGCCTCGGGAAGCGTTGCGCTGGAGGAGAGGACAACTAAGCTCTCCGAGTAATCCGCAAGTTAGAACGCTTCCCTGTGCGCTCTGGAGCCCGGGATGGAGCGCTCCTAAAGCAAACTCCCGGCTGCTAATGACAGGCAGGGCTCGAGGCAGCGGCGAGTCTCCTGGCAGAGCCCGTAACAGATATGAAACCTACTGCTCTTCATCTCAGCGGGGAAAAAGGCCGCTGGAGTAATTCCTTTTTTTAACCCACTAAGTAAAAGCTTTATAGCTCATATTAGCAGGTTTTATCTGATGAAAACCTTACATTCATCAGGGAAGGATTTTTTTTTTCCCATTAAACTTTTGAGGAAATGTTTTGATTCTTTTTAAGCTGTCATTGATTTTTTGTAAGCAAAAATCCATTTCTTTGTAAACCAATTTTCATTTAGGAAAACATTACAACATACGATTTTCAATTTGATCTCCTAGTATTCTTCTTGTCCTGCTATTACAGGGGTCAAAACACAACTGGAGATTGGCAAATACTGCGAAAAAGTGAGCTTGCTTTAACAGTACTCAAGACTTTTGTATTTGTTTCCAGACAGTTTTGTCTTGCCGCTTTCCTTTTTTTTTTCTCTCTATACAAAGCTGTGCATGTCAAACTGCAATACTAATACACTCGAGTGGGTGCATGCTTGTGCCAAGATCATCATGGGGAAGATCTGACCACTTCCCCCTTCCCATTTCTGCGTTATCTCCTCAGCYGCTCCTGGAGTAAACCCAATACCCAGCTGACCGGGAGACAGGAGCAATATAATGAGTGATGAATAGCAAAGTCATTTTAATGTTAAAACCAATGCCTTTCTGCAAGAGTGCAGAGCATAGCTGAAATACGTAATATCCCTAGTTTTCAAAAAAGCCTTGGTGACTTTTAGCCTCCATTAGCCTCCTCCACTGTCTCCGTTTTGCACCGGCTGGAGGGGAAGGGCGCCCGCGCCGCTCCTCGCCTCCGCCGTGAGTCAGCAGCGGCCCCATCTCCCGCCGCTGCATTAAATTAACATTTGTCACGAGCCAGGCCAGGCAAGAAGGGAGGGGAAAAACCCCGCGCTCCCCGCGGCTCCCGCACGATTTACRTGCCGGAGCCCTGCACGCCGCGCGCCGGGCAGCCGCCGGGCCCGGGAAAGGCGCCCTGGGTCCTCTCGGGCGTCTCCCTCCCGGCGGGTCTTGGAAACGCAGGGCGGCCGAGCAGACGCGCGTCTGCCGCAGCGCGGGAAGGACGCTGCTCCAGAGAGCGTCCTGCTCCCAATACTGTTACYGCGAGCCCTGCTCTCCCAGTAAATGGGGAGAAGTACGGCGCCGCCGTGCTGTTAGCGCCCTCTGCTCGGTCCTTTTTAGCTGTGCGGTGGTGGCTGGCGGCTCCCTGCGAGGAGGCSAAGGCAGCGCTGGCTCGTTGGCTTCGCTTCGCTCCCGTGGCGGGAAGCCAAGAGCGGGAAAAACAAGGCTGCATTCCCACCACTGGGACGTGGGGTTTTTTGCCTTTCTTTTTTTTGTCCCTCGGCACTGATAATTAATCTGGACGGAGTCAGCTGGACGCTCTTCAGTTCCAGCGAAAGCTGCCTCCACACGCAGGGTGCGGAGCGCGGAGCATTTTGGGCGGGCGGGCGTCCCCGCGGTGTGCCGGGAGAGCAAACCTCCGCCGAGCCGGCGCGCGAACCGCCGAGAGCGCGAGGCGCGGGGGCGCCCGCCTGTCGTTCCCACGGCTCGCGCCCGATTTAACGCCGAGCCGCCCCGAAACACGGCCACAGCTCGGACCTCTCCTTGCAGAGCYGGCAGGCGGCCCAAGCGAGAGAGGAGGAAACGCCTCCTTGCCTCCACTGGCCCAACATCCAGCGCCAAGACCCCGCCAGGACGGTCTCCGTCCCGCCAGCCGCCGGCGCGAGCCGGGGCGAAAGGCAAGGCGTGCGCACGGGAGAGGGAATAAATTTGGGCATTTCAGCTGTTCCATTACAATCAGCCGTCAAATATTCATGGCAATAGATAAAGGCGGAAAGGAGGAGCGGTCGCATTGCGCCCRGGCTGGAAGGGAAATAACTTTTTACGACCAGCCGATTAAGTCATAAATCCGCATACGCTCAGGATTTATTTAATTTGCTCGCCGGATGGAGGCAACCCCCGGCTGGAGGGGGGCCGCAGCGGCGAGCGAGGGGGCAGCTGCGGCGCAGGTAGAGGGGGGCCGGGCGGGAGCCGGGCGCTGCACGCGGGCCGTGGCGGGAGCGCAGACCCGGAGAGGAGGGGCAGACCTGCGCCTAGCCTTCGCGGGGCTTTTCCGCGCAAGGACTTTCCCTCAGCCGGGCCAATATTTGCATCACCCCCCTGAAACGTCCCGCSTTTTAAAGGTCAGGGCATATCTCTCCCGCACAGCGTATCCGGAGGGACTCGCCGGAGCCCGAAGCCCTTCAGCAGCTGCCAGCGCAGGCTCCCGGCCGCGCTGCACCGGCGAGGCCCAGGCTTCCTGCGCCGCAGCGAGAAGCGCCGGCGGGGATGGTCGGAGGCAGGCCACGGCGATTTCAGCTGCTGATCGAGTTTCCAGTCATATGCTATTTCAATATTGAGATCCTCCATTTGTTCAGTTTTTAAAGGTGACCCGCAAAGGAAAATAAAAATTTGGGCAAACGCCCAGGTTTCGCTTCCCTGCGCTGAATAGAAGACCTGAAAATATATTTTTTTATAAGGCTGCTTTTTTTATCGCCTTAGAAACGTGGACGCTTGCTTTGCTTGGGGCTGCTAGGAAGGCACCGCTTCGGGCGCAGCGGCGACTTCGGCAGGCTGTGCAGCGCCCCGCGCTCCTGTTTGCTTGGCTGTTAACACCCGTTTAGCTCCAGCGACCACCTGGCGCTGCGGATGAGAGAAGCCTTCGTTAAAGTGGCCGCTGGAACGAAGTGTGGGCAGCAGCAGCGTTTGCCCGGGTCTGTGTGCCTGTCGCTCCGGCGAGCGCCCCGCTGTCCCTCTCCTCCGCCTGTGTCTTGGGCAAAGAGCCCCCGGTCAGACCTCCGTCACCGCTGACCCTGTGCATGGGACGGTAAAAACCTTCAGGGAATTAATCAGTGCTAGAAATCCTTATGTTCGTGCCAAGCTGCCCCCACAGCCCTTGGCTCACCACAGCTTACAGCCATGGTCCTTCCCCCTGTTCGGACACAGAAACGCAGTTTATCTACATTTTTTACCTACATTTTATCCACAGCATCGCCCATGGGCTTGGCCCAGCCTGGGATCTGCCTTTTCTAGCCATCCACCAGCTGCACCAGCCCCCATCCCGGCTCGGGGCCTTTGGATGATGCCGAAATAAATAACAGCGGCTCTGGTAATAATAAATGATGTTAAGCTCCTATAAAAGGCACAGAGGAGTCGAGGCTGGTTTCACTGCCACAGGCTCCTTTCCCCGCCGGCTCCTGCATCTCAGCCCTGCAGGAGCCCCTGCAAAGTGCCAGTCACGTAGGGTCACCGGAGCCCTCTCTAACCCCACCGTGTCTGTGACCCTGGAGCCTAGAGGACTCCAGCACTCCGCTGGGTACCCTGGTTTCCCATAAATTGCTCCCTTTCCACCCTCGCCGGGGGATTCACGGTGCTGTTTTCCCGCAAGCGCAAACGTGCTGCGACCGGCCAGCAACGCCCTCCGCCTCCGGCGAGAGGAGAGCATCCCTGCTGCGCTCCCGGCAAAGCGGGCAGTCGCTCCCCACGGTCGCTCTCCATGGTCACTCCCCACGGACACGTGGCTGCATCCGTGCGGGCACAGCACGGAGAGGCCGCGGGAGAGACCCAGACCCAGACCCAGGCGGGGGCCTCCAGACACCGGGGAGGCCGACGTCCGCGGGAAAGGGCTGCCCTGCGTCTGGGGAGACTCAGCTCCCGTGTTTCCCCCTTCCCTGGAGGCCAGGCACGTCGTCCGTCTGTCTCCTCCGTGCCCCCGTCTCCCCGGCTGCGGTCCGGACCGCGGCACCCCCTCCTCCAGCACGTCGGTGTCTCAACAGCTGGTGAGATGCTTGGATACTATGGCAGCGGGGCCATACAAATGCTTAGGTCGAAACCACCCTTGGTTCTGGGTGTCTACAACTCTGGTGCGACTGATAGGTTCTCACCAGACCAAAACCAGCTCGAGGCAGGCTCAGCCAGGTCCAGGCTCCCGCTGACCTCGGCTGGATTTGGACCGGGCCCTGGCTTTCGGAGGAGGAGAAGCCAAGGCTGTTTTTCAAGGGAGCTGCTTCTGCGCGCGGCTGTGAGGACAGGACAGGGCGCAGACCGGGGCCGCCCTGGCTGGGACCCTCCGGACACGGACGAGGGCTGGGAGCTCGCCCTGAGGCCCGCTCGCTTCAGCCTGCCCCGCCCGGCCAGCACGGCAGCCCCCTGCCACCGCCACTCCTGCGGCTCCCCACGCAGGATACGGACCCGGGACGCTCCCGGGCCTGAGAGCCATGACCGTTGCTTCCTCTGCCCGTCTTCTCAAGCAGCACCCTTCGTTCCCCCACGCTTTGCTTTTCAGCAACGTTCCCTAAGAAAACAAAGTTACCGCCGCCAGGCTGGTGTCAGACCCAGAGACCTGAGGAAGAAGAGATGCCCTGGGAACAGCCCCGGCCGGCGTTCACACCGTACGAGACACCAGAGAATCCAACTGCAAGCCCCTGGGATCTTGCGCGGGTCCCTGGGGCAGCACCAAGTCGTCAGCCGCTAAGGCTGATCTGAAGGATCTCCCCGCACTGCTGGGCGTGAAGTGTCCCTCTTCTGCTGGGGATTTTTACTGCAGTGTCAGAGATAAGGTAAAGGACCGTGGAAAAAAAGCAGTTTCCTTCATTTTCCATCTTGTCTCAGGCGGCTCCCCGGGGGTGTGGAGTGACGCTGCCGCCCTGAACGGCACGTGCTCAGCACCTGCGGGCAACGGCTCCCCGGTCCCTGCTGGGGCTCGCTCCCTTGTTTCTACAAAAGCGGCTGCTCCTTCCGGAGCTGGCTCCCTTCGGATGGCTTTTCCTGCTCCTCTGCACACACTGACTTTGTGATGCTCTTTTGAACCGCTTCGGTAGCATGAAGTTCATCGTGTATCGATATCATCAGGGCTTTGCTGCCTCGCAGCCCTGCTCTCTGTTTTCGTCCGTACTTGGCTTTCGTTTTGTTTTTGCTGGTCTCCTGCCCGCTCTGCTGTTTCCCTGTTGCCTGAAAGCACGCGCGCGGCCTCGGTGCTTTTGACCCRTGCTTCGCTTCGCTTCGCTCGCTGTCGAGACGCCGCTGCCCCTGCGTTTTGCTGCGGCCCCGCTTTGCTATGGTGTCCCCTGAGTTTGTCCCCCTTTTCTTCAGCGGCTGCTATGCTCCTCCTGCCTCCGGCTGCCTCTTCTTGCTTTCAGCTTACGCGACCCTCGGCCTGGCTGGCATCTCCCAGGGGCTTGCGGAGCCGCTGCGCCGCGCTTTTCCTGTGCCGGGGCAAAGCAAGGAGTCTGGCTGCAGCCGCGGGTAGCAGCCCCGAGCCTTGCCCGCGGACAGGGCAGCGCTGGGGCGGTGATGAAAGCCAGCGGGGGACACCGCTGCACGTGTCCATGTGCCAACAGCACCGCTGGGGGACAGGCCACCAAGGCCAGGCAGAAGCAGCCTGCCGGAGCCGGCGGCGAAGACAGTCCTGATGAGGGAGGCCCTTCCCCTGAGCCAGAAACGCAGCACTACGCACCAGCTCCAGGGAGAAAGCAGCCACTTCTCCAAAAAGCGATCAACATTGCAATTTTGCTGCTACCTCACCACATCCTCTGGCAGCTTCTGCCGGGGGTGAAGCTGTTGGTGCGTCAACACCGCTCATGCTAGTCTCTCCTCAGCATCCCGCTGGCTCACCAGTAAATAAACGCGGCATCGGCACCACCAGCCCCCGTCTTTGTCCTCGTCCTTACTAGGAACATATGTCCCGCGCAGCTATCAGCTGCTGCGGCTCTTCCTCCGCCTCGCCGCCCTCGCCCTGCTGCCTTCCCGCAGGGCCTGGCCGCGCCGCCCGCTCCCCGCAGCGGTGTGCCTCGCTGCCTTTGCAAGCGCCCCGGCTCCGGCTCCGGGGCGGCAGGTTGCTGGGCACTACGGCAGTGTAATTAGCTGCTAATCATCCGCCTTTCTGGATTTGTTCAGCTCCACTAGGTCTCCCTGCTGCTCCCTTCCAGACGCTTTATTGTTACCCAGTTCCTTCCCATTCACCCTCTTGGGTCCCAGGGCTGCTCTCCGAAACCACCAAAGCTGCTGCTTCGGTCTTACAACGGTTTTCACAAAGGCTCTTCCTTACCCGGGGGATTTTGCTAGTGCCTCTGTCAAAACCGCCTTTGAAAGCCCTGCTACTCCTGCTCACTAATAATTTATTGCTTGGCTTCTGCTTGGCTTCCTACTGTTCTCCTGGCTCCACCACTCTCGCTCCTGGTTCACTCATCTTCTTCCTCGCGCAGGTTTTGGAGCAGGAACCGGTTAATATTTGATTTCTTCCCCTGAATACAGTGTCTGGGAGGCATCAGGGGATCAGCGGCGGCTGCCCGAGGAAGCGGCGCAAGTCCCCCTCGGAGCTATGCTCAGCCCTCGCAGATGTCCCGCTCTGCCTGGTCTCCTCTCTCCTCCCCACACCCATCCCCCGAAGATCTGCTTTCCCTGTTGATAATCCATTATCTACATTTAACGCCTCACTAACGTCCTTCCCTTTGTCTGGTGGTGAAACCCTGACCAGATGCGAAGCTTCTTCTGTTACTAATGGCAAATCCTTTTGCAATAGCTGGTTGGAAAATGGGGAAACTGTTTTCATGAAATAAAAATTGAAATATTGGGCTCATTTTCATTCCACAGGCCTCACAAAAGAACAGTTTTTATTTGGTGCTATTTCTATTTTTTTTTTCAGAAAAAATCTTTAAAACCTTGGTTCAGAAAATGTGTTTGTGTTTTCACATGTAGTTACTATTTCTCTCATTCTCTGTTTTGCCTCTGGGAAAAAAAAAAGGAAAAAGAGAGACAGCGGGAGAGGGAAGCAAAAACGCAAATGTTTTGTTAAGCGTTCAGATTTCAGAAGAAGACTACTTTAGACCCTTACATGTGTTTGAGCTATTGCCCTTCTCCAACACCTGGCCCGCTGACTTGCACATGCATGTCTATGCTGCACCTTGGCATTTTGATGTGGAGTTGACTGAAGAGGATTGCAACAGAGGTCCCGCAAAGTGGAGGTGGGAAGGAGAGGCTGAACAAGTCCTGGTGCTGACTGTGTCTCACAACCAGCAGGCACCCAACAAAACTATGTTGTGGGAGCTCTTGGGTTAATGGCAGGCAGCACTTCTTCATGCCACGCAGGTGTAGGTGGAGGAACCCGTTGCTGCAGGATGTGGGCAAGAGCAAAAACATGCATAGGTTCGAAAGAACGAGGGATTTGCAGACGATAGACCCAGTAAAGGGTCTCTCCCTGGTCAGGACATGTCTCCCAGCTCAGGAATGCCCTAAGCGTCGACTGCTGGCGGCTGGAAGCATCACCCAGAAGAAGGCTCCCTCTCAACTTGCACTGTTTCATCAGCTTTCACCCTCAGCACTTGCCACTGGCTACTGTCACAGATGGGACACTGCACCGGAGCAACAGGGTTGTTTTAGTGCAGAAAGTCGATGTTAAAGTCTTATTATATTTATTGAGGTCACTAACAACATTTCCAGAAACAAGACTTCACTGTGTGCGTGCTGCGTGTTTCTGGGTGGATACGTAGGTGGGCTCCAGGAAGTGGGTGAACTGCAGCTCAGAAGCGGCTCTCAAATTAATCTTCAAACCACGTTTTCGTTACTTGGCATCATTTCCAGGGTTCTTCTGCAACCTTTGCAGCTGCTAAAACAAGGTATTATGTTGGCCCATGATGCCCTCCCCACAAAGGGACACCTCGGCCGTCTCGTTGTTAGAACCTAGCAGCCCCGACACCTTTACAACAGCAGCAGAGCTGCAGCACTGGGTGCAGACAAGCAACCGTGCCCCAAAAAGCCCTTGAAAGCTTACAGATGGCGTCATGTCATACTGGGCCAGTATCTGAACCGACAGCCTGACGAAACCCCAAGCTGCAGGGAATGCCAGCGACGCCTCAGCGTGCCGCCTCGTGCTGGCGAGCCACCACGGCTCTGTGGTCTTGCATCTGGGCCTCGTGGGCTGCGATGTGCGCACTCCCATCGCTGCCGGTTAGCCTATCTGCATTCTTCCTCCAGATGCAAACAGAGATATTTATGCAGCTAGTCAGAAATTCACTGGAAAATGCCAGCCCGAAACGTTTCAACTCCTGTTCAATGAACTGTTCCTGAACCCAGAAGGGGATCTGCTAGGACACGTCTGGGTTCCTGGTGGCTCTGCCCAGAGCCAGGACTCAAGGAGCCTCCTGGGCTTGCTCATGACATTCTTCCAGCTCAGGGGGAATTGCGCTAGCTTTTAAGTTATGGTCTAATTCAGAAGCCCTTGTGTTGTTAATTTCTGGATACAAGGATGTACCCTGTGACCCGGAAAGCCTGTACCCCGGCAGAGGTTTGCATTAAACCTTGTAGAAGTTCTTGCGCCCTGTCACTTGGGACGAAGGAGTGGATATGTTCATTCGGCACCCCAAACAGAAAACAATACATGGAATATTTGAGACACGGATATGCAAAGCAGCATGAACAGAAGCCAGAGCGTGCTGCCCGGGAGATTTCGCAGGAAGCGGTACACCGAAAGCACTGGAATTATGGCTGCTACGCTGTCYGGGGGGAAAGAGTGGGCAGGCGGAAAGGCTGCGAGAAGGCTGCGAGGGGAGCGCAAGAGGTGAGTGAGGTGCTGAGGAGAAGAAAAGGACAGAGAGGCTTGGAGCCACGTGCTAGCCAAAAGTTGGGAGCAAAGAAATTTTCCCCGCGTGGTTTTGCCGAGGCGCGAGGGGACGGTTCTTTGTAGATGAGCAGGCAGGCACCGAAGGCGCTCGCCTTCATCGTCTTTTTGTCTTTGCAGCGAAAGGAGCCCGCGGCCTCCAAACTCTTCTGCTCTGCGCTGCCACCMAGGGGAGGCGGCGACGCAAGGAGTGACCGACCCCATCGAGCCACGGTGCAGGCTACCGCACGCGATACCCTTCTCAGCTTGTGCGTGGTGCCCTGCTAAGCAGGCGCAGCGTAACTTCTGTGACCGGCGGAGGCCAGGCCGGGAGGGGCTGCAAACCGGGGGCTGTGAAAGGCAGGACATGCGTAAAATACCTAGCAGCGGGACACGGCTGACAGATAAATAAATAGGTCTTTTACAACGGCATATTCCTAGAGGAGCAGCAGGTCTTCCGTGATGCCAGGAGAGAGCTTATCCAGCCCGCCGCCTCTTTTGAGAAGATGTAGTTGCGAGTTCAAGAGATTTTGCCAGTCATTTTCTCTCGCTGCCTTTCAGCGTGGTGATGTCGCCACGCAGCCATCGGACAGCTCAGGGCCCGCAGGAGGAGTCTGCTTTGCTTCTGCTCCTGCCGCTGCTCCTCTTCTAAGTCCTGCTTCTTCCCCCTCGGCTTCTGGGTTTGCCAGCACGACGACTCGAAACGCACACTCCGTCCCCGAGGAAATCAGCGCACTTTCACGCGCTTCCCCTCTCAGCTTCATCGCAAACCCACACTTAGACACGAACTTTCCCGGGAGGACTCGCCGACCAACGACCCCGTCCCTATCTGGGTGACTGCCGTTTGCCTGTCAGCTTCGAAAGACGAGCTCATAACCTTGTTTCTGCCTTTTATCAACACAGCTATTGCTATAACTCCTACGAACCGAAAACCAGGGCAAAGCACAGCCTAAGGGAGCCCGTGGGAGCGCAAACGGTGCACGGAGATTTTTACCTGTAGGAATCCCGGCCCAGCTGAAGTTAACGGGATATTGGTGGCCGCCTTCAGCAGCAGCCGAGCGTCGCGCTGGGCCGTCAGGGCACGCGTCGGGGGCCGCGGGAAGGCACGCAGAGCGCTCCGCGTGCAGCAAACCCACCGCGCTCCAGCAGCTGCGCCGCTCCTGCGCCCTCCTGCCAAACCGCAGCGCGCGATGCAAAGAAACGGTTGCAGACGCACCCCAAAACGCCCTCCGCGGTCTGCGGAGAGCCCGAGGCTGCGCAGCGCCGGAGCTGGGGCTCTCCGTCCCGGCAGCGCCGCAGGACCGGGATGTCAGTGGGCGAGAAGGACGCGCGACGCTGTCCTTACGCCCTGAGGCTCCCTGCTCCTTGGCCCCGCAGTACCCCAAGCGCAAACTCTCCCGGCGGCGGCCAAACGCCGCTTTGCATTACCACTCCTTGCCGGCGCAACCCTGAGCGGGGGGTGAGAGGCAGAGGAGAGGTAGCCGGGGGTCCTGCGAGGGTTTTGGGACCTACCCTGGGGCAGGGGGCGCGGAGGAGGCGGTGCGGGGCGTGAGCAGGGGACGTGCTCCGCTCCCCCTTTCTTCTCTCCTTCCCTTTTCTGCCGGCGGCGGCGTTTCCGTGCCGGCGGCGAGGCGGGCCGGGGGCCGGGGGCCGGGGGGGCGGCGCGCGCAGCCCGCTTCTCCTCAGCTGCACACCTACAATTTTCCCTTCCCGTCTCATTCCAATCTGGCTACTCCCACGTGAGTTACTAATATAGGACACGCAACGGGGCTTCTCCCCGCCTGGCCCAGCCTCATCTATTCGGCTAATTAGCTCGTTTTCGCTGGGGGGGGCACAGGAGGAGAAGGGCTGAAAGGGGAGGGGGCGGTGGGGGGGGCTGCCCGAAGTGCACCCTCCTGCTCCATCCCCCCCCCCCTCCGGCCGCCGCACGTCGGTTCAAACCGCAGCACCCCGGGGTGTGTTTTTCCTGTCTCCAACGCACCAAATTTAGGGCCTCGTCACCCCGGGCGAGGGGGTGACTGAGCCACCGGCGTGGGAACCGGCTCTCCGACGGCAGCCGGAAAATCTGCAGCTGGACCCGCGCCGCGCGAGAAGCTTTTACGAGTCCTTCGGCAGCGAACGAGTGGTTAATTACCATGTGCCACCGCTGTTAACCCCAGCAAATAAGTCCAATTATCGCAGATTAATGAAGAGAGCGCGGGCAGATCCGAAGCGCCTTCGCCGAGGGTCTTGCGGGGCCGCGTTTCATTATCGCGCTGCGCGCYGCCGTCCTGCCTCCCTCCGAACCTGCGTCGGGGCGATACTGCAGCGGGTCCCCGCGAAATTCGGCACCTGGGTGRCTGTGCTGGCAAAGGCGCAAAGTAAAGGCTCCTGCCCCCCCCAGACCTCGGCTCTCCCAGTGCATCCCATTGGCTTCAGCACGGCTCCACGCGCGGTACAGGGGCTGCTGCCGGCAAACGCTGCTTTTTCCTGTCGTTGGCTTAAAAATTAGAGGAATTCAGCAAAATGTAGTTTTCAAATAATATTTTCTATCTTTACTGTCTTTCAGTGTGGGTCTCTGTTCTCATTTTCTGATTTAGGGGAAGGTGAAACACCACTCACGCCTGCAATTTGTCCGGCCGTGCCGAGCCACCTGACTGCATGTATTTGATTGCAAATATCTGGCCGAACAGCCTGATTTGCAGATGCAAAGGTGCTGCAGGTGCCCACGGCAGCCTCRGGAAGGTGAGCACGCGTGAGCGCGCGACAGCAGCGCGTCCACGGCCTCGCCACGGCAAGAGYGGGGGCTCATTTCTGGATTTTGAACCCGCAAACGGGTGCAGGGACGGCCCTAAAAGGCCTGCTTGCGCGCCAGGGCCAGCGCCTCGCGCGGTTTTATCAGGAGCCTGGTGATGCTTGGTTTGTGCCTCCCTCCGAGGCCCAGGTTCCTGGAGGCCAACAATCATATGAGATTCTCATGTCTACTCTGGGGAAAAACATAAGAAAAGCATGTAGCTAGCTCTCGCGGTCGCARGGAAGAGCTCAAGTGAATCTCACTGCCTCAGAAAGTAGACAAAGGAAAAGAGACGACAGTTATTGATTTAAAAAACCCAACAACCCCCCATGCCATTTTAAGACAATCCCATGACTGCGAGGACGAGTCCTAACATCGGACTAAAAGGCAGAGGCCTGAGGTTGATCTGGGATGCATTCTCCAAGCGAGGAGCATTAATAAATTATAAGATTTTATGATCATGTCAGGAAAGCTTACCCTTCCAGCATTAAAATAAATAATGAAACATTCGTGAGCTCTTCTGGCTTATTTTCAGCACTTGCTGAGCGGCTGGTGCTTTGTTATGGTTGCTTATACAGCAATCRAAAGTATCCTTTCAGATTTGAACCAAGTATCCTAATAGGAAATATACAGTCCGTGCTTACCTTGAAGAGCATCGCTCCAACACACACAAGCTTTCTGGGCAAAGACACCTGCGCTACCAAATCGAAATGGCCTTTTTTCGTTACCCTGTCCGCATTTAGACAGTTTGTTAGCCCTGTCTTTCCAGACTGCCTCGCTCTGCAGACGGTAAGGATTTGCCAGCCTCCGCGGAAACGTCGGGGTGGCCTCAGCTGCGTCGGGTTCGAACGCTTCCCGTTGTCTCCCTGGTGGGGACTTTGCTGCYGGAGAGCACAAAGATCTCCCCGGCCTGGCTTTTCGCGGAGAGCGCTTCGATATTCTGCRGCGTGCAGGAAATCAACAGATGCAGAGGAAGCTGAATGGGCAAATGAATGTTAAAATAATTGGCGCCACCATTTCAGCCTTGATGAATATGTTGCTCAAATTACAGCTCTGCCTTGCAAACAAAACAAAACAAAAACCCCAATGAATGTGACATTAATTTAATAATAGTGAAACTTGTAAATAATGTAACACTCATTTAAATGGTTGCTCATGCAAGATCTCTGGAGAGGATTGCAAGGGACTGCATCATTTTGGGGACGGGATGACACATGTTCTGTAAAATGCAATGTTTTATTAATCGGGTCCCCGAAGACTTTGCCGGGCTGGTTTTACCAGGGGCAGAGAAGCGCAGCCCTTCCAGGAGCTGACGCGTCCGGGAGTGACTGCACGCCGTTTCTGCATGGATCCGGGAGCAATCTCTGCAGGGAACATCGCTAGTCCAGGGGTTGTGGCAGGGGCGCTGTAGCTATTCTGTGAATAAATAGGGCATTTTTTCCCCCTGCTGCTATCAATGCAACCGTTCTCACAAGCCTTATTATACACACAGCTCTTAATATCCCATTTCTCGCCTCCTCCGCAGTGCACACAATTAAGGTAAAACCCTGCTATTTCATGTTTCCCAATATACCAACCGTGCTTTACTTGCTTAATATAAAACACATTTAACCTACCAAATATCCTCTCCCATTCACAACGATTATGGAATAACAGCAAAATTGCCTCCCTCTGTTGACTTAAGGAAATTATCTGTTGGCTTAAAGCGCTCTTCTAACTTCATGCATTGGCAAGCCGGTATGCAAAACGATGTCTTGCAAGGAAGTGTCCTTCCAGGCGCAAATACCATGGGCCTGTGCCGAAAGGCCAGCACTTAGATTATCTCCTCGAATCAATACCTGACAGCTGCTGGGGGCATCGGCAAGGCGCACGGCACCGGTGCCCTTAAACGTCCYGTCCTCCCCGGGCTAGCAGCTCGCCGGGGCCACGACCTTCCCCTCCTTTTTTCTTTTTCTTCCCTCTTTTTTTGTGTGTGTGTGTGCGTGTGCGTGTGCGTGTGTGTGTGTTGCACATTAAAAATAATTAATCAGAAGGGTGAGCGAGAGCAACTGAGGAAACCCAGCGGCCCGCCTCAAGCTCGCTCCGAGCCCCGCGCGCAGGCGCAAGCGGGCTTCTGCCGTTCCCCGGCCTCGGCGGTGCCCGCGGGGGAGCGGGAGGCGCGCGAGGCTGCCGGCCTCCCTCCCGCGCCTCCTCTGAAGCAYGCCGTTATCCTTCACCCTCCGCCATGAGGCGCAGGGGAGCTCGCAGGAAAATCRGAAATGCCAGCTAGCAATTACCATCAAACCCGGAGAAAAGCAGCCCAGGGACGTTCGGTTCAACTCTTTGTCCCTTTCGTTGTTTTAAGTTGCTTTTTTTTTTCCTTGCTGCTGTAACAGCCTATTATCAGCGTCTACAACTTCCTTTCACCAAGGACCTCTGGGTTTTTCCCTGCCTGCTTCCTCTGCTTTGTTTATTGACATATTCAATAATTCAGAGAAATCTTATTTTAAATGCGCAGGGCAGCACTCGCCCCCAGGTTCAAAAAACAAATCCTGTCACGTTCGCAAGCGACTGAACATGCAAGGCAGACATCAARCACATATATCCAAATATGCAGATTCACAGAATCAATAGATGCGGCGCATCCTTTATTCTCATTTTTCATCTGGAAATAAAAGCTCGCGGGTAACATCGTCACAATATCGCTGCATTGATTTCCTCGGGGTGAGGTGCATCCTCCAAAACCTGCCCCGCCAATAACCTTTACTCCCGCGGCGAAGGTCAGCTTGCCGGATTTGGACTACRACCCAAAAGCACCTCGCAGGAGAACCGCCGTGACGTGCAGGATCRGGCCCTTGGCCTCCGGGAACTGCTCCTTCCTCCCTCCTGCCCCGGAGTCACGCGAGTGCCGCYGCAGGGAGGCACCAGGGCGTGCGGCTTTCGCACACACTCGAGTCCCATCGCCTGCAAGCGCCTCCTCGGCCAAGGCCTCCGGGGGCCGCCCCGGCGGCACGCGCTGCCGAAGCCGGCGGGCTTACGCCCGGCATTCGTTTGCCCCACGGTCTGCGTTGATCCCGCGCAGCAACTCATTCCCCTCCAGTATGCCATCCGTAAGGGCACCCCTCCTTCCTAATAGCCCCGTGTATTTGTTTTTCACTGCGCCTGTCCCCTCCTGTCAGGTCACACAGCATCACAGCTGACCAGCTCTCTCTAGCCATCACCTGCCGCCTAATTGTCACGGTTTGCTTATAGCTAATCGAGAGAGAAACGTAAAYGCGCCGGGACGACTAAGATATACACAGCTGGAGCCACCAGCAAGGGGAAAAGCGAGCGAGGACGGGGCGCGCGCGAGAGCAGCCTGGGCCGGCTCACAGCGCCCCGCCGACAGCCGTCTGCCTCCCGACGGTGCCGAAGGCAAAGCTGCAAGCCCCGGTCTGCGCCTCTGGGACTTTTCCCTGCATTATCATTTCCATCTCGTCGCTGTCAGTTATAAAATGAATGCGCACATCAATAGCGCGGTGGCAAGCAGCAGTCGGTTTTGAGGAGACGTTGGCATTGTCTTATAAATGTCAGCAGCGGCGCAGGGCTCAGTCACCTGCTACTGCTGCGGCTGCTTCCCTTTTATTAAAAATACATATTGACAATAAAAGCTCTGGCTGAAAGAGATGCGCCCTTCCCCCCGGAAGAGAGACCTTGCTCTGCTCTTCTCGGCAAATCTTTAAACGTGCGCCCTGCGAAGCGAACTTACGCATCGTCTCGCCTCCTGCAAATGTCACGGAGGTAGGCTTTTAAAGTCCAGGCAGCCAAGAGCGGGGCTCCGTGACGCACCGCAACGGCAGAGTCTGCGGGCGCCGCCGCCGCCGCCGCCGCC